>NC_138382.1:66478579-66502722 GCF_054177405.1 Leptonychotes weddellii
CGCCTCGGATTCACTTCTCCGCACGTCCTACCTTCCAGAAAGTGGTCGCTTTTCTGATGAGAGAGTTGTTGCTCTTCTTTTCTTCAATCTCCTGTTGAGTTTGTAGGTGTTCAGAATGGTTTGATCCCTATCCAGCTGAATTCCTGAGAGGAGACGAAATCCAGGTCTCCTACTCCTCCGCCATCTTGCTCCGCCCCCCAATATTTGAACAGTTTAAATGAGAAGCATATGGATTAAATTCCCCCTTGGAATGTGCTTTGGTTTTAGAAGAGGGCAAAAGTTGGTTCAGGAAGTCTCTGCCAGGCATGTGCTTAATTTCTGGAACATTGGACATCATCTAAGAGTCTTACTCTGGTCACATCATCCGTACCCCCGACACTGACTCTTTTTTTATTTAACAGTGTTTGGTAGTAATTACTTTGCCCATAGCACTGGGCTTCATGCCACAGAGAACCAGATGGGTTTCCTATGTCTAGGAAACTGTTATTGATTAAATATCAGTAATAGAATTCAGTGTCAGGCAGGGTCCTAAACTCCTTGTAGGTATCACTGCATTGAATATTTATAGTGACCTAGGGCGCCTGGGTGGCTCAGTTGTTAAGCGTCTGCCTTCAGCTCAGGTCATGATCCCAGGGTCCTGGGATCGAGCCCCGCATTGGGCTCCCTGCGCAGCGGGGAGACTGCTTCTCCCTTTCCCTCTCCCTCTGCCCCTGTACTCTCTCTGTCTCTCTCAAATAAATAAAATCTTAAAAAAAAAATATTTACAGTGACCTAATGAGAAATGACTTTGTACCTTGATTTTCTCATTTTCCCTCATGATATTCCCATTTGAAGATGAGGAAACTAAGGCAGAGGGAGGTTAAAGAATTCATTCAGTGCTAAAGAGCTAGCAAATGTGTCAACTGGGATTTGCACCCAGGCAAATGGCTCCAGCATTTTATACTGAACTTCTATCCATCTCTGCTTTTCTGCGTCACCACTATAAGCCATTTACTCTTAGCTAGGAATTAATACACTGCCTCATTTTGTTCTCAAGCCTATGCCATGAGGCAGAAATTCTAATAGTTTTATAGGTGATGCAACTGGCTCTCAGAGGCAGTTTGAGAAAATGTATTAAATTCACAGAACTAGTTAATGGCAGGATATGGATTTGAACTCAGAATTCATCTAACACCTGCCTCAGGCTATTCTGTGCTCCAAGAATGGCTCCTGAATTAACTGCATCGGAATTGCCCACAATAGGGTGGTGAAACTGTGCTGGATAAAAAAAGAGATCCAGATTTCCAACCACCCTCATGACCACTGAATCAGCCTCTCTGAGGTGGGGCTTCAGGATCTTCACTTTTAACAAGTGATCAGCTGAATTTTGACTCATAAAACTGAATGCTACATGCTGCCTCCAAGAACCTCTTGTGAGGAAGAGGCACCCACCAACCAGTTAGGGAATTTAAAAGAAAGATGATAGAAATTTATTAAATGTGGACTAACAAAAGAATGAAACAGCTTCAAAAATACAGATTGGAAAATCAGGTGATTCTATAAATCATCTGTTTCTAGAGTCATTTGCAGGGCTGTGGTTGACAAGCAATTCTGGAAGCCTCTTGGGGCCTTGAGCATCGGAAGCAGGAGAGTGGCCAGGATGGTAGGGAGCAAGGAATATGGCTCTGGAGTCAGTTCCTACCTCTCTTGTTTGTCCTTTGACTTTGAGTTATGAATTCATTCTGCATTTAAAATTCTCTCTGTAAGATATTTGCCTCATTGATTTTTATGCAAATTAAGTGAACTATGCAGTTGACACACAGTAGGTATTCAGTAGTCTCTTATTTATTTTTGTCTGCCTATAATGCTTCACAAGTTACATTTTTGAGGCAGATTGACTTGCCAACTCTCTTCCTACTCAAGCCTGTGTTACACTAGCTATTAAAAATGTCCAGTTTGTCAGTTACTTTCTTTCCCACAGCTGCTTAGGAAAGTATTATTAGCCTGTTAATATGAAGTTCATTGTTAGTGGTAGGTGATGACTTTCATCCACTTGCAGGTTCATTAGAGAAAGATGAAGTCATGCAGGATTACAGCAAAGAAATGAATGTCTAATGGGAAAAAAATGTATCAGAGACTGTTTAGAGATCGGTAATAGGAAGATTTGGGGCAAAAGTCCTTCAGGAATATCATTTAATTTCCAAGTTCCATTACCTTCTCTATCTCTTTGAAATACCAGTACAGAAATCTTGTTTGTTTGTTTGTTGTTTGTTTATGGGAAACATAAAATTGTCAAGTTGCAAAGGACTTAGAGGTCATTTTTAACAACTCTTAGGCAATGCTTCTCCTTGGAGGAAAGAAAGCAGTTTGCTCATGTTGTGTACTGTGTTACAGTGCACATTTGTTACTTACTAAACCCAATGAAATAGAAAGCCAGGCACCACTTTGCACATGAGAAACGCAAGGTTTAGAGAGATGAAAGTGCTTGCCAAGGTGGCTCAAGTCACCCAAGACGGGGCCTTGTCCCCAAATACCAGTCTCCTTGTCTTTTTTATTCCCTTCCCTAGGCCACAGTACTTCCTGATTCCAGTCAGGCAAAATATTACGGATGAATTCCTTTCTCTATCTCTTTCAATCTCTCTTTTTAGAAACTTTTAATTAGTCTCTGACTCTCTGCCATTATTAGTATTTGTTATTAAGTATTAAGAACCATCCCTGTTCCCATCTCTTCCCCTGTGCCCCTCTCCAAGCTTCCCACTCTGAGGCTTCTGGTTTTAATTGTTATATTTTTTCACCAGTGATCAGTGGAGCTTCCCTAATGATCTCAATTCATTTGGAGGGTTTATAGCTCCAGCACAGAACTCCAGTAAAAGAGAAAGAGAAGCTTCAGTGGAATTCCCTGAGGGCTTTGCCTCTGCCAAGAACAAAATCCTTTGCTGCTCACTACCCCACCCCCTCCCTAAGGAATGTTTTGTATGGAAAGACTCCCATTTCCTCCTTGGGGAGCTGTCCTCCACCCTCCCATCTCTGCCCCCTCCTCCTCTTCACTTTCCTAGGATACCATCTGAGATTCCTGCACACAGTAGGCAGGCACATGATACTGTTTGTTGAAAGATGCAATAAATAAGGGCATTAAAGAAGGAAGCAGGAGGATAAAAGGAAGATTTATGGGCCATGTAGCTTTGACAGGGAGTGTGCGAAGTCCTTAGGAGTCACGTGCTCCCAAGCTTGGGGAGGTAGTTTTATACATAAGGGCACAGGCATAGAGCACTATTAAAAAACTCCCCATAAGCAGACATATATTGGGACTCCTAACAGCTAACATTACTGAGCATGTACTATGTGCTCGGTGTAGGTTCATGTACTTTATATGTATTCATTTACTCTTTGAAGCCTCAGCGCAACCGGTCCTTCACTTGTTCTTATTGTGTTCAGTCTGCAGGGAGGGAGTAAATGGGCAAGCCAGGATTCTAACTGAGGTGGTCTAGCTCCAGAGTGTAGATTCTTAATATTTACATCATGATAGTCCTGTGGTCTTAGGACATACTTCCCAAGGACTAAGTTTGATTATTATGTATTTAAACCTTTCAAAGAGTTTGTTCATTTATTATTTAATTTAAATATGATAAAAACAATGATGTGGGATAAAATACTATCTTTCTCATCTTTGATTTTTGGAAGGAGTGAGAAGAGGGAATTATGACCCTTCCCACATTCGGTACCTTGCAAAGGATAGATGCAGGCTTGAAACTCAAGTCCATGAGCAGTGCAAGGTGATACAGAGGAAATGACTGTAGAGGTTAGTTGTATCATTCCACTCCCGCAGTTCTGTGTGCTAATCATTGCACAAGATTTAGGCTGGTTAGCTTCTTTGAGCCCTGGTTTTTCCCATCTAAAATAAAGATGAGAATGCCTATCTTATAGAATTTGGGCAAGAATGTCATTAGATATTCTTTCTGGTGGAATATGGCCCACATTGTGCATTTAGTTTTCCTCCCCAGGCTCATGAGAAATATTGCAACCTGGTAAACCCCTCAAAGAATCTGAATAGGGAGGTCCTCAGAACATATATATGAGGCTGGACCTTCTTATCTCACTGTTCCATGTTGCTCATCCACCAAGGACACAAACAAGGAAAATCATCATGTTTATCTATGAATCAAAGGACTTGCCTTTGCTAACTTATGGCTGTCCTAACTCCCTCACTACTGCATAGAAAATAAAATGAAGTGCATATCAAACACCACAGTCATTCAAACCTTTCAGACTTCTAGAAGGTCTGAGTTGGGAAGCACTGAGCTTCAAATCCCTCATCTTAAAGAGAAGGAAAAACAGATGCATAGAGGGGAGAAGAATGACCCATGATCACATTGTTCAAAATGGCAGGACTGGGACTGAAACTCACGTCTGACTAAAACCACTGCTACAGAGAGAGAGTACCTGGAGAATAGTGCTTGGTTTGGTTTCAGTCAAGGGAACCCAGACAAGAAACTTCCAAGGTTTATAGCTCCGTAGTGAAATTGCTCACACCAGAAGCAAAGGCTTCAAAGTCTACTCAGGAAGTCACACCAGCTGGCAGGGATGGAACCCTTCAGCTCCATGTCTGAGTAATGAAGAACATCTAATAAACATGAGGAGAAAAGTCAAGGATTCTAATACTTAATTATCTGCCCAGTGATTGAAAGACTAATTTCATTTGCTTGTGCTTGTTTGTGAAGGCTTCTATATTTCTCAGCAAGGAAAGATCCTCAGAGTTCAGGGATTTAATGTAGATGAATTCATTAAGGTGCTTATTAATCTATCCATCCTGGTAACTTAATATTAAGTCAGTTGTCTGTCAATTCCAGACATGGAACCAGAAAACTGGGGAAACAATATTATGAATTTGTCACTTCAATCTAGACTTAATGATGTATTTATTGACCATTGATTAGAATCCCTAAAGTTAATGTGTTTCACTTTGTTTAATTATATTTTGTTTTATTTTAGAAATGGAATCAAAGATCTTACAGTTCTCATGGAAGTGTAAAAGGTCAAAGACATATATTTTTGGCAATATGGCAGACTAAATGGCAGTGAAACCTCAGTCAGTACACAAAATTTCATACACTGAATTAAAAATAAATAAAATCTTTAAAAAATTTTTTTTAAAGATTTTATTTATTTAAGAGAGAGAGCGCATGAGCCAGAAGGAGGGGGTGCAGAGGCAGAGGGAGAAGCAGACTCCCCACTGAGTGGGGAGCCCAACATGGGGCTCGATCCCA
Organism: Leptonychotes weddellii; assembly: GCF_054177405.1. Taxonomy (NCBI): domain Eukaryota; kingdom Metazoa; phylum Chordata; class Mammalia; order Carnivora; family Phocidae; genus Leptonychotes; species Leptonychotes weddellii. Next base: position 66,483,823 of record NC_138382.1, read on the forward strand.
GGACCCTGAAATCAAGACCTGAGCCGAAGGCAGATAATTAACCAACTGAGCCACCCAGGTGCTCCCTTTGTAAAAAATTTTTAATGTACCTAAAAAGAAAATCAGAAAAAAAAATCAGGAGCCAGAGACTTTATGAAAGTGTGAACACAAAGGATAAATGAGAGCATTCTAGACAATATTCTGCTGTTAGTATCTGTCAGTAAGTGGAGGCCTAAACCCAGTTTTAAGGAAACTTCTGAGCCAAAAGAAAGAAGAAAGCCTGGGGCCTATAATGTGAGATTAGATAGATCATCTACACTATGCCAAGACCTCACTACTACTGGATGAACTGGGAGACACAGTGCCTACAGAGATCTTGGTGAGGTTCAAAAGCACAAGATCTATATGATGTCTGAGACCTATTCATTAAAAGTTCATAAATCTGAAAGGATATGACCAAAATTAAAGTTTATCAGTGCACTTCAGGGATTTTCTTTTTTTCTTTTCTTTTTTTCTTTTCTTTTTTAATGGAGGAGTGAATATATTGATTAACTTTATATTTTATTAATTTAAACATGTATATTATAATTTCTTAGGTAACCACTAAAAGAACAGGAAAGTGTATAATATCCAAGTTAGTAAAGAAGAAACATGAACTCATTCCAAAATAAAAGAGAAAAAAGGAAATAAAAGTAAAATATAGAAAACTGGAATAGGGGCGCCTGGGTGGCTCAGTCAGTTAAGTGTCTGCCTTCAGCTCAGGTCATGATCCCACTGTCCTCGTATCAAGCCCCGCCGGGCTCCCTGCTCAGCTGGGAGCCTGCTTCTCCCTCTCCCTCTGCCTGCCACTCCCCCTGCTTGTGCTCTCCCTCTCTCTGTCAAATAAATAAATAAAATCTTTAAAAAAAAATGGAACAAATAGAAAGCACACAGTATAAAAGATACAAATCCAGCTATATCCATAATCATAGTTAATGCAAGTAGAATACTCTCTACATTTAAAAGATTAAGATATATTTTAAAAATATACCTATAGAGTATTTCCCAGAGGAAGAAAACACAAATGTACCCACAGATTGCAAAACCACAATAGAAAAATATAACAGGAAAATACCTTGGAGCTGGCATGGCTGTTCAAATTTCAGATAACAAGGTTCGAAGAAGATCTTTAGAAGAGGTACAGGGCTGTTCTTTTTTTTTTTTTTTTTAAGATTTTATTAGAGAGAGAGAGAGCATGAGCAGAGGGGAGGGGCAAAGGCAGAAGCAGACTCCCCACTAAGCAGGGAGCCCGATGTGGGAATGGATTCCAGGACCCTGAGCCAAAGGCAGTCACTTAACCGACTGAGCCACCCAGGCGCCCCAGAGGGTTGTTCTGTAGAGAAAACAGATTCAGTTTACTAAGAAAACAGTATAATTTTAAACTTGTAATCACCCGGTAATACACTTTTAGTTATGTAAGCTAACATGGATCTGCAAGGGAAAAAAAATGACAAATCCCCATCGTGGCAAGACATTGTGAAACATGTCTCCGCAATTGGTAGAGAATACAGATGACCCAAACAACGTAAATAACTAGACTGATTAGTGGAATATTGCCCCCAACAGTTATTTTCTGGGCAATTTTAAATAACTGATCATTTTCCATGTCAAAAATTTTTTTTCAATAAGTTTCACTAAGTTAATATCATGTCACTGAATTTTCCAGCCAAATTGAAATTATTAGATATCAATATAAAAAAGGTAACAAAAATAAATATAAATAAATGAATATGTGTAGCTATGTGCTAATTCACACACACATTAGGAAAAAAATCATATTTATACATGTCTTTCAAAATTTAAATAAACTGATATTCTAAATTACCCATGGGTCAAGGAAGAAATTATATGGACACTAGAAAATATTTAGATCTATATAACAGTAGAAAAGTTGTGTTGTAGCTAAAGTGATACTTAAAAGAACTTTACAGTTCCAAGGTCCTTATATTCAGGACAAAAAGGGTAAAAAATTGATTAAAAAATTAATTAAGAACAGAAGGGAAAAACTAAAAAAATTAGGATTTAATAACAAAGACAAAGGTATGTGTGTGTAGGAGAGAGAGAAGTGGGGAGACAGAGAACAAAAAGGCATAGATAATAATGATAAGAAAAGAAAGGAGACAAAAGTGTAGTCTCAACAATAGTTAATAGCAGTAAGAGGCAATATGCATAATAAACAAATATTCAAATAAATAGGGAAGCATTTACATGAATCAAATCCTCAAAAATATAGTCTAATGAACTTGAGTGAATAAGAGAGAAAATAGGTAGAAAATCTGAATGATCTTTATAAACATTAATGATATTGAAGCAATGTTTTAATCTATCCCCACAAACAAAACAAGTGGCCCCGTTAATTAAACAGATAATTTCTATAAAATATCTTGGAGAGCAATAATTCCAGTCTTACAAAATATCTTTCAGAGAATAAAGGGGAAGTTCACTTCCCAATTTTTTTAATAGTGTAATCTTACAATCAAAACCACAGAGAAGGAATATACAATAGGAACATAGCAAAAGAGTATACAATGAGTTATACAATAAGACCACTACCACTTATGAACATACAAAACTTCTCAATAAAATATTAGCAAATTGTATTCAGTACTGAGTTTAAAAATATGTCATGACTAATCATTCCTAGAATGATTAATTTTAGAAAATCTATAAATTTATTCCATCATTTTAACTGACCAAATAAGAAAAATAAATTTCAATGGATGCAATAAAACTTGGCAATCATTCTTAATGAAAATTCTTACTGAACTGTGAATAAAAGGGAACTGCTTAACTGGATAAAGGAGAGCTTAAGAAAATCTGCCAGACACGTATTGAATGGAGCACTGGGTGTTATACGCAAACAATGAATCATGGAACACTACATCCAAAAAAAAAAAAAAATTAATTAAAAAAAAAAAAGAAAATCTGCCAGAGAAACCAATTGGAAGAGACCTATACAGATAAGGAAACCTACTACATAAAGAAGCTGGAAAACAGATTAGTAGGAAACTTACATTCTGTTTCCATCAGTGCTGCGGTGAAAACGATTCTCCACATGGGAAAAAAATGAAAAGGGATGGACATCCTGCATCATACACAAAAATCATACGGCTAATTTAGTGATAAATAAATCAAAACTTCAAAAAATTGATAATCTTTTTATGCCTTCAGTGGGAGAAGAGTTTTCTTAAACCCAAAAGAATAAAAAGCATAAATAAAGCATAAATACGATTTCTTTAATAGTAAGGACATCTATTCATTGAAAGACCCCATAAAGAGATTGAAATGACAAGCCACAATGTAGAAGACATTTGCAAACACACAAATGACAAAGGCTTATCTTGCAGAATGTATAAATATTTCTCACAAATCAATATGAAAAAGACAAACCACACACTTTAAAAAGGGAAAAGGCATGATCCTCCTTTTCACTACAAAGGAAATGTAGTTGGTTCATGGCATTTGAGATATTCTTCATCTCAGGAATAGGGTGCGTGTGTAGTGAACTTTCTCATATCCTCAAGATTAACAGAAATCTGGGCGCCTGGGTGGCTCAGTTGGTTAAGCGACTGCCTTCGGCACAGGTCATGATCCTGGAGACCCGGGATCGAGTCCCGCATCAGGCTCCCTGCTCAGCGGGAGTCTGCTCCTCCCTCTGACCTTCCTCCTCCTCATGCTCTCTGTCTCTCATTCTCTCTCTCTCAGATAAATAAATAAAATCTTTAAAAAAATAAAAATAAATAAATAAATAAATTTATTGTTAATCACCATACATTACATCATTAGTTTTTGATGTAGTGTTCCATGATTCATTGTTTGGATGCCATGATCTTTGAAAAGTGAACAGTTGATTAAAAATTAGTATTGAATTCCAGTTACTAAAGAAGGTTGATGATGAAAGTTATCCTCAAAAATATTTGTCAACGTTTACTACCTACCATGAAGAGTATGGCAATATCACTGACCGTGGAAAAACAGAATGTTAACAAAAAATCAGATTTGCTTCAGGTTAGCAGCTAATTTATGAAGATCATTCCCCCAAACAACTAATTAGCCCAGGAGACTATAGCAGAAAATATTTCCCTGTCTGCAGAGCATGACTTTTCATTTATGTAGATCAAATGCTTGTTCTGTTTTTTCTCATTTTTATTTGAAGTTTCATCCTGCAAATATAAAAAGTGAAGTGATAGCTATTAACATGTCAGTTCCGTTAATATAAAAAAACTTCACACACAGGTAAATTAAGCAAGTTCTGTATGGGTATTACCAGGTGCTATAAATAGAAAATTAATTAATTCTAATAATGATTTGATTAAAAAAACTTCTTAAGATCAAAGTAAAGCTTTTCAAAGTTCATTTAGTCAGATATGAAACATCTGACATTTTGGGGAATGGTATTATAAATTCAGGTGAAAGTACAACATTGAAAATAAAATTAGTTGTTTTTGTATTGAAAATGTGAATGCAGAGTTTGGTGGAGCACATCATGATAAAACCTGTGTTTTCACTAAACCCATGAAGAAAAATGGGCATGGAATTGCTGCTGGTGGGCTTTATCATCAATAATTATGTCCAATCAAGCAGCTGAAGAAATTCATTGGGATAGCATGCCTACTTCTTCTTGTTGCCCATTATAAATCAGATTTTAGAAATATTTAAGCTTTGGAAGAACTGTTTTGTAAATCAGTCTGAGGTTTTTAAAATGATAGTGAACTATTTCATTTTTCACTTAAGTGCTCTCCATTTTGGCTGCATAATTGTTCAAAATCTGTAACAACATATTCAATGATATGAGTGCTGAAAAGTCTTCAGATTTTTTAACTTTCAAAAAACTGCGTATATATTCTGTACAGGAATGCAGTGACATTGAGAAGGCCCTTGATTTTCCAGTGGCCCCACTTAGTGAAATATTCAAAAGAATCATGTATAGAGCAGTATCTTTGACAAGTTTTGTCTTGTAAAAGTACTTACCATAGGAAGATTCTCTTAATGGAAAGAAAAAGGCAATAGCTGTGAAAATATTTGGGCTGAAATATTTATTCATTTTAATACACAGCATATAAGAATATACTCCAGTCAGCAGAATTTGTCCTTAGCTTAGAGTTATCTCACATCCACAGAGAGAATATTTTCTCAGCTAAAATTATAGAGATCAGAGTCCGTAGATGATGTCAAAAACTTTAAATATGTTAACCATAACATGAAATTAAAAATATTGCAAAAAATTTTATGAAAAAAATAGTAAGAGCACAATGAAAAGAGTACATTCTTCATCGGGGGGTGGGGGATCCCCAGAAACAGCAACACAATATTAGAAAAGAGATACAGCTAACAAACTGATTAAAGTACATAAACATATGCCAGGAATAATTATTTTGCTTATTCAATTTTAATGTTAAGATAATCAAATAGAAAAACATTTTTAATATTTTGCTTTAGTATGTATAGATACGTGTTTTTGAAAATAATTTTAAATAGAATTAAATTATGTGTACACTAGTATTATAAAATTTGTCAGGCAATAAATTACATTAGTTTCTAAACTCCATTTGGCTGGCTTTTTAAATTAATAAACTTTATTTTTTCAAGTAGGTTCATAGCAAAGTTGAGTGGAAAGTACAGAGAGTTCTCATCTGCCACCCTGTCCCCACACATGCACAACTTCCCCCACTCTCAGCGTCCCACACTGTAGTGGAATATTTGTTATAAATGAGGAGCCCACATTGACATCATTATCAACCAAAGTCCACAGTTTACAGTACACTCTGTGTGTTGTACATTTTATGGATCTGGACAAATGTATAATGACGTGTATCCACAATTGCAGTATACACAGTAGTTGCGCTGTCCAAAAAATCCTCTGTGTTCTATTCTTCCCCCAGCCCCACAACCCCTAGCAACCACTTACCTTTTTACTGTCTTCATAGTTTTGCCTTTCCCATAATGTCATGTAGTTGGAATCATATACTATGTAGCCTTTTCAGATAGGCTTTTTTCACATATTACTTATTTTGGTAATATGCAGTTGAGTTTCCTCCATGTTCTGTGGCTTGATAGCTAGATGAGCTAGCTGGATTGCTGGATTATATGATTATATGGTAAGATTATGTTTAGTTTCATAGGAAACTGCCTAAACCTTCCAAAGTGGGTATACCACATTGCCTTCCCACCAGCAATGAATAAGAGTTCTTTTTGCTCGGGGTGCCTGGGTGGCTCAGTCGGTTAAGCCTCTGCAAGCATCTGCCTTCGGCTCAGGTCATGGTCCCAGCATCCTGAGATTGAGCCCCCACATTAGGCTCCGTGCTCAGCAGGGAGCCTGCTTCTCCGTCTCCCTCCACCTGCCTGCCTGTCTGCCTACTTGTGATCTCTCTCTCTCTGTCAAATAAATAAAATCTTAAAAAAAAAAAAAAAGTTCTTTTTGCTCAACATATATTCACCAGCATTTAGTGTTGTGAGTGTTTTGGATTTTGGCCATTTAATAGGTGTGTAGTGGAATCTTGTTGTTTTCATTTTTATTTCCCTGATGACATATGATGTGGAACATATTTTTATATGTTTACTTGCTAACTGTACATCTTTTTTGATGTTTGTTTAAGTCTTTTGCGTATTTTTAAATTAAGTTGTTCAGTTTCTAATTGTTGAGTTTTAAAAGTCCATTGTATTTGTTGGATAACAGTCCTTTGGGCATATTTTTTCCCACTCTGCAGCTTGTCTTCTCATTCTCTTGGCATTGGCTTTTGCGGGGCAAAATTTTTTATTTTAATGATGTCTAGCTTATCATGTTTTTCTTTCATAGATTGTGCCTCTGGTGTTGTATCTAAAAAGTCATCACTATACCCAAAGTCATCCAGGTTTTTACCTATGTTATTTTCTAGGAGTTTTTACAGGTTTTTTTATTTTGTTTTGTTTTCAGTCTATGACTCACTTTGAATCAATTTTGTGAAGGGTGTAAGGTTTGTATTTAGATTCATTTATTGACATGCAGATGTGCAATTATTCCTACATTATTGGTGGAAAAGACTATCTGTGTTCCATTGTATTACCTGATACTTTGTCCAAGACCACTTGACTATATTTATGTCTGTCTGTTTCTGGGTTCTCTGCTCTGTCCCTCTGATTTATCTCTTCTTTCATCAGTATCACACTGTCTTGATTACTATAGTTTTATAGTAGGTCTTGAAGTCAAATAGGTCATTCATCCAACTTGCTCTTCTCCCTCAATCCTGAGTTGGTTATTCTGGGTCTTTTACCTCTCCATATGAAGTTTAGAATCAGTTTGTCAATATCCACAAAATAACTTGCTGGGATTTTGATTGAGATTGTATTAAATCTATAAACCTGGGTAAGATTTGATATCTTGACAATATTGAGTCTTCCTACCCATGAACTTGGAATATCTCTCCATTTATATAGTTGTTCTTTGATATCTTTCAAAAGAGGTTTGTAGGGCGCCTGGGTGGCTCAGTTGGTTAAGCGACTGCCTTCGGCTCAGGTCATGATCCTGGAGTCCTGGGATCGAGTCCCGCATCGGGCTCCCTGCTTGACAGGGAGTCTCCTTCTCCCTCTGACCCTCCTCCCTCTCATGCTCTCTGTCTCTCATTCTCTCTCTCTCTCAAATAAATAAATAAAATCTTTCAAAAAAAATTAAAAAAAAAAGAGGTTTGTAGTTTTCCTCATACAGATCTTATATATATTTTGTTAGATTTATACCTAAGTATTTCATTTGGGGTGGGTAATGTAAATGGCCATGTGTTTTGTTTTGTTTTTCCCCTTGGGTTTCGTTTTATTTTACTGTGGTAAAAACATTTAACAGGAGATTTGCCCTCTTTTTTAAAAAAACTCAAGTATAACACACAGTGTTATATTCGTTTCAGGTGTACAATATCATGATTCAGCAATTCTCTGCATTTCTTAGTTCTCATCAAGATAAATATACTCTTAATCCTTTTTATCTATTTCACTCACCCCCCCAGCCACCTCCCCCCCTGACAACCATGTTTGTTCTCTATAGTTAAGACTCTGTTTTTTGGTTTGTCTCTTTTTTTTTTCCTTTGGTTTCTTAAATTCCACATTTGAGTGAAATTGTATGGTATTTGTCTTTCTCTGACTTATATCACTTAGCATTATGCCCTCTAGGTCCATCCATGTTGTTGCAAATGGCAAGATTTCATTCTTTTTATGGCTGAGTAATATTCCATTATATATACCACATCCTTACCCATTTATCTATGGATGGATACTCGGGTTGCTTCCATACCCTGGCTATTAAAAATAATGCTTCAGTAAACATTGGGATGCATATAGCTTTTCAAATTAGTGGGTGTTTTCCTTTGGGTAAATACCCAGTAGTGGAATTACTGAATCATGCGGTAATTCTAGTTTTAATTTTTTGAGGAAACGCCATACTGTTTTCCACAGTGGCTGTCCAAATTTGCATTCCCACCAATAATGCAGGAGGGTTCCTTTTTCTTCATAAACTCACCAACACTTGTTATTTCTTGTATTCTAATTTTAGCCATTCTGACAGGTGTAAAGTGATATCTCATTGTGGTTTTAATTTGCATTTCCCTAATGATAAGTAATATTGAGCATCTTTTTATGTATCAGTTGGCCATCTGTATGTCTTCTTTGGAAAAATATCTGTACAGGTCCTCTGCCCATTTTTAATTTGGGTTCTCCGATTTCTTTTTGTTTTTTTTTTTTGTTTGTTTGTTTTTGGTGTTGAGTTGTATACGTTTTTATGTATTTTGTGTATTAACACCTTATTGGATATATCACTTACAAATATTTTTTCCCATTCAGTAGGTTATCATTTTGTTTTGTTGATGGTTTCCTTCACTGTGCAAAAGCTTTTTATTTTGATGTGGTCCCAATTTTGTTTTTGTTTCCCTTGCCAGAGGAGACATACCCAGAAAAATGTTTCTATGCTCAATGTCAAAGAAATTCCTGCCTGTGATTTCAGGTCTCACATTTAGATCTTTAATCCATTTTGAGTTTATTTTTGTGTTATAGTGTAAGAAAGTGGTCCAGTTTCATTCTTCTACATGTGGCTGTCCAGTTCTTCTAACACCTTTGTTGAAGAGACTGTCTTTTCCCCATTGTAAATTATTGCCTCCTTTGTCATGGATTAATTGACTGTAAAAGTGTGTTTATTTCTGGGCTCTCTATTCTGTTCTTTCATCTGTGTGACTGTTTTTGTGCCTATACAATACTGTTTTGATTATTAGCACTTTGTAGTATATCTTGAAATCTGGGGTTGTGATACCTTCAGCTTTGTCTTCTTTTTCAAGATTGCTTTAGTTATTTGGGGTGTTTTGTGGTTCCATACAGATTTAGGATTATTGTTCTAGTTCTGTGAAAAATGTCAGTATTTTGATATGGATTGCATTGAATCTATAAATTGCTTTGGGTAGTAGGGACATTTTAACAATATTGGTTCTTCCCATTCATGAGCATGGAATATTTTTTCATTTGCTTATGTCATCTTCAATTTCTTTCATCAGTGTCTTACAGTTTTCAGGGTACAAGTTTTTCACCTCTTTAGTTAAGTTTATTCCCAAGTATTTTATTCTCTTTGATGCAGTTGTAAATGGGAATGATAATGTGTTTTTAATTTCAAATTCTACTTATTACCAGTATATAGCAAAATGATTGATTTTTGCATATTAATCTAGTATTCCACAACCTTGCTATAATTCCTTATTAGTTCCAGGAGATTTTTGGTCACATCTTTTGGATTTTCTACCTGGACAACTCTGTCTTCTGAGAAAGAAGACACATGTAATTGTTCATTTTTAATTTGTATACCTTTTCTTCCTCTTTTTTGTCCTGTTGCAGTACCTAGGACTTCCAGTATGATGATGAAAAGCATGGTGAGAGGAGTGAGAGTGCCTAATTTCTGTTGTGGGGAAGCTTCGAGTTTCTCACCGTGAGGTATGATGTTGGTTGTAGGGGTTTTTTTTTTGTCATGTTCTCTATCATGATGAGGAAATACCCTTCTATTCCTCGTTTGCTGGGGGTTTTTAATCATGCATGAGTGTTAGGTTTTGTTAATTGCTTTTTCTGAATCAATTGATATGATCATGCTGTTTTTCTTCCTTAGTCTGTTGATGTGATATATTACATTGTTTGTTGAATGTTGAAGTATCCTTGCATACCTGTGAAAATCCACCTGGTCATGGGATATAATTCTTCTTATATACTGTTGCATTTTATTTGACTGTATTTTGTTGAGAACTTCACATGATTTTAATTATTTTAACCCCTCTTCATTTCTAAAAAGCTTCACAGTTTAGGCATTATTATATTGTCATCCTAAACATAGTAGAATGGGAGTGGGCTTTGGAAATAGCAAACCTGGGTTTCTATCCCAGTTTTGACACTTGCTTTATAACCTCAAGAAATTATTATACTTTTGCTCTTGAAGACTTATTTTTTTCATTGGCAAATTTTTGCCACTTAATAATTACTTGTGTATTGCCTATTAGGTGCCAGACACTGTTCTAGGTGATGAAGATAAACAATAATTAAGACAGACAAAAGTCCCTGTCCTCCTGAAACTGAAATTCTAGTGGGAGTTAGAACAAGCAATAAACACACTATGAAATAAAACATGTATGTTATATAGCATGAAATGTGAAAACAAAATAATAAATGAAAAGGAATAGGAAATTTGGGGACTAGAATGACTACAATTTTAGGTAGGGTGACTAGGGACAGAGTCAATTCTTTAGAATGTAGTTTGAGTTAACATACAACGATATGAAGGAACAGTGTATGCATATGTCTGTGAACAGTTAAGCATTCCCAAATGAGGAGCCAGGCAAAGGCTCTGAGGCAGGAACTTGCCCATTCTCTTTAAGGAAGAGCAAGAGAGCCATTGTGGCTGGAACTGAGTGAGGGCAGTAGAATATGAAATTAGAAAGGAAGGGTGAAGGGTTTGATCTTGTAGTCTCAGAGGTTATGGTAAACCTTTTGCTTTTTACTCTGAGTGAGATGAGCACGGAAGTGACATGACTTACCTGTATTTTCACAGGATTGTTCTAGCCATTTTACTGAAAGTAGACTGAAGAAAGGCAAGTGTGGAACAGAGACACCACTTACTTTCTTAAAGAGAGATGGTGACTTGGGCCATGTTGGCCAGAGTTCAGGTGGTGAGAAGAGGGTGGATTCTGGGTAATTTTGAAGCCTGAGCCAAAAGGATTTGCTGATCAATTTGATGTGAATTAGAGAAAAAGAGGAGTCAAGGATAACTGCCAAGTTTTTGGTCTGAACAATCAAAGGAGGAAATTAGTAGTACCTATTGCACAGGGTTATGAAGATTCAATGAGAAAAGGTTGGTAGAGGGCTTGATTTATACTTCTTCCCTTACTCTCAATACCTTAGGATGTGTGTATTATTCCTGGTCATTTTTTACTATGTAGGGAATTTAAAAAGATTCACCATGGGTTTTGATTTATTTTTATGCCCTCTGTCAAAGAAAGGGGTGGAGAGCCAAAATAGGTAGAGTTTGATGAGAGCTAAAGTTAAGGAAAGAGCTTGCATTCAAGATACAGATTTAGCAGATGGATGCTGAGTGCCTACTTGAGTCTGGAATTGTGCTAGATATGTTGACGTTTTATTGCATTTAATCCTCACAAAAATCTCTTTGAAGCTGGTATTATAATCGCTACTTCATAGTAGGGAACTGAGATTTAAAGAGGGTACATGGTTTATTCAATGTCACAGAAAAGCAGAACTATGATTTAAACAAAGTAGTGCTTTATTCCACCACCTGTCTTTGTGAAACTAAATCTTCATCCAAATCTATTTATCTCTCATAGCCCATTTTAAGAAACACAGATTGATTGGCATGAGGAGACACTTTTGTTCTATATTTCCATCTGGGTTACTTTATAATTTCTCTGTCGTAACAATGCTGAACTAAGTATATGGTTTTCCAAATTTTTTGCCATCTCTGGTCCTTTGCATTTGCTGTTTTCTCTCTATGGAATGCCTTCTCTTTATGCATCAGGAAAATTTCTGTACCTCCTTCAAATTTCAGTTTAAGGAATTTATTTTTCTGTAAGATTGTTTCTTTAATTTCCCCAGGTGGAATTAAGATTGCATATTCCTAGTTTCCTGTTTCATCCTACCCAAGAGCAGCACTAGTGTTTGACATATTGCACTATGGTGGAATACCTGTATCCCCCACCAGGATGTGAGCTTACTGAGGTCAGGAATTTTGTCTTACTTGTCTGAATTTCCAGGCCTGACTCACTTCTAAGCACACAGGCTCTCAGTAAGAGCATATTGATGTAGAAATGAAAGAACTCAAAATTTACAGTGTATATGAAACTGCATCACAAAAGCTTTCCTTGAACCTTAAGCCTGGCTTGAAAAATAATTTTATATCCTGATGTTGCAAGTAGAGTTACTCTGAAATAGTTGAGTCTGCACTTCAAGATCTTCCTTGAAGGGGACATTGCTCTCTCCCAGGGATTAGGAAACATTAAAACACCTTAAGATAGATTGATTCTGATCCTTCTCTCTGCCCCCACTCAGTCCCTTTGGAAATTTTCCCTCTGCGCCATGGGGTGGTATTATGAGAAATCTGGTGCTCTCTGCTTTGAGAACCCAGTCTGTGCTGAGGCAGTCCTCCAAGGGGCACTGCACTTTGCTGTTTTATCCCAGGGTTGCATCTGACAGTAAATACTTCTGATATTTCAAAGCCCACTCACTGAGGTGACAGATTTGCTATAGGAAACTTCACTGTAAAGACCTGATAGTTGTTGGTTTTTTGTTTGTTTGTTTTTTAACAAATGTGTTGAGTATATTAACTTTTCCTGCTCTAATTTATGGTGTAATAAAACCTACTATGCCCTGGCCCTGTTAGGAGAGTAAAAGTAAAGGGTTCCTCTTGCTAGCTATTGATAAATCCTACCAAATTCTCACCATGAGCAGAAGTGATGATCGAATTTAAGAGTAGAGTGGGAGAAAGGACACCAAGTTCGGGACAATGAGATATGAGAAACTACTCCCAATATTTGATGCAAAGACTTAGCAGGCCTCGTATTTCTCCAGTTGCCATTTATGTCTTCAGGTTGTCACTTCGTCATGGCTAATGTTTTGTTTGTCACATGCACACACAAACCTGCAGGTGACAGAGGCCCCAATCTGAGGCCTGAAGGAAATGAAAGGGTGGTAATTATGCCTCTGACTCAGCCTCTACATCCCTGTTAAAAATTTGCATGTAGGAAATACAGAATGGGATATTTCAGTTGGGGCTCTGAGGAACAAAAACCTATATTGAGCAAGTTTGTCTGTGGGCTGATGAACCAAACACTTTATTTGCAAGGATATGTTAAAAGGTGGCTCCTAGCAACGGAAAAAAGAAAAAAAATCTCCCATAGAATCCAAAACAGATTTTTTTCATTAGTGCAAACACCAAACCCTCTCAGATGCTTAGTAAATAGTTTTGAATGAAATGATTAGGAAATCATATCATTGTTAATGACAAAAATGATAGCTAACATTTATGAAGCAATTGAGCATTTATCAATTATCAGGCACCTCACATTTGTTAAGTACTTGCTTACATTCAGACTAAAGAAGGTGATTTTATATTCTTAACCTTAATCAGTCCTCACAATAAGCCTATGTGGTAGTGTTCAGTTTTCATTTCACAGAAGAACAGACTGAAACTCAGAGAGGTGAAATTATCTTCTAAAAGCCACACAGAGGGTAAAAGGATGGGCAATCAGATTACCCTGATTGCAAGTCAATTTCTGTCATTGACAGCTTGTTCTAATCTTGAAATGTTGTCAAGAAGTTGAATTGCCTAATATGTGTTTTCAACTTTTAAAATAACTTTTTTATTTTGAAAAAATAATATATGGTTATTATTAATGGTCAAACCACTTAAATATAAAGAAAAAGAAATTAACATCATCTGAAATCCACCATCCAGATATAACCAGTTAATGTTTGGGTGAGCATTTTACTAAACATTTCTCTATGGATATATATGGAAATAGGCACAAGATTTTATATAAATGGAATAATATCGAACATACTGTTCTAAAACCTGTTTTATTTTTCACTCAGCAATATGTCATGGGCATCTTTCCATGTCAATAAATATAGATTTGCATCATCATTTTTAATTGCACCATAATTAGAAATCACAATATTTTAGAGAGGAAAAAAATGTCAGAGACACTCTACTCCAACATTCTGTCCAGTGTAGAAATACTCTATAAGACTTCCCTGGCTAAAAATCATGCAGATTTTTCTGCATATTGTCATCCAAAGATGATGGTTCTAATAGTATGGGAATTAAACCAAACTTTCCCTCTCTGTATCTTTCCCATGCTAAAATACATGTCTGTATTATTAAACCCAGCTATCATCCCTGATTTTTCCCTTCTCATTCCTTTTCCCTTGTCCAAACTAAATATCCCTAACTCTTTCCTCCTCATGAGTCAGAATTTCTAAACCTTCACTAACCTGGATAACCTCCCCCTGATAACTCAGATGAGTTAATGAACTAAGCACAGTTCTTCATTTGTGGTATGACCAAAGAATATAGTCATGTTTTGCACTCCAGTGATTTGGACACCTTCCTTCTCCCAATGTAGTCTAACACTGGATGCTTTATAGAGATGAACCAAGTGGATGGGATCCAGTTATGCAGAACTGGAGTTAGTTCTATGAATGTGCATGAACTCTGTTTCAGAAAGCCTTCAGAGAATGAATAAAACATCATCTTTTTTTTAAAAAAAATTCTTGACATGTAAAGACAGTAAGGTGAAATAAAAGACGTTTGAATGTTCTTATGTATTGAAAAATCAGTGTTCTGAAATAGAGGAAAAAAGCTTAAGATGTTATGGAAACCTCCATGCAAGTTGACCAGAAAACATTCAATACTGCCTAACCCAATATTTTTATTATTTCACATAGGTTAATCATGTGAAATAATAGGCTCAAATGTTTGTAAAGTCTTGCCCAATGGCATATGGTAAGGAAGAAGGAAGATTGTGTCTCCTGGAACATGTATGCAAAATAGTACTACCAGCAAGTTAATATAATGATGAAAACTTCCACTGAACACTTGAGTAGGTAGCTTTTATGGAAGTAGATAGACCAAACTTGAGTGACTGCTTCATAGTCAGGGGCCATGTTCCCTTCTCGGAACCAGTATGAAAACTTGCTGTTTAGTTTCATTGTTATCTTGAAGACAGCTGAGAGTGGTTTGAGTAATTAAAATGCTAATTGGAAATTCACCATTTATCAGAGGAAACTGCAATGAGTCAATTTCCTTTTGTTGTTCTTTTTCTTCTTCATCTTCTACTACTACTACTACTACGACTACTACTATAACTGTTTTCTCTGGTGATCACAGATGTTGAAGTTGTAAACTCACTGTGTGCCCTATATGTGGAGAATCTTCTATTCAAGCCAAATTTTTTCTTCTCTCTTTTTGTTGATTGTCTACTTAAATTAACCTTCCCTAATGAGATGGAGATTCGTAGGGTATGTCTGTAATTTACTGGCTGTGAAATTAGTCTGGATAATTCATCCCATGGGTGACAAGGATGAGATCACAGAGTGAGCCACCAGGTGAGGATGGAGAATGTAAAGAATGGCTCTTCTGCTATTGCATCCACAGACTGCATGTGGGAGGTCTGAGGAGAATGCATATGATAAGCCCAGGCTCTAGGTAACCCCAATTTATCACCAGCCCACCTTCATTCCCAACATATCTTATTTGGAGCTTAGCTGGGTCAGTCCTGTTACTTAGAGGATGAAACCACCAGATGTCAGTATTGGTGCTCAGTAGCTGTAATGAAACTTCCTTCTTGGTCAAACCATAAAACCCAGCTTTGAGAAAGACCTAGACAAGCAGTGGGAAAGTAATGTATGTGAGTTATTGAACATTTCTTTTCGCTGAGTAGGAGCTAGAAGACCATCATCTTAACGCTTTCCTCTGGAACTCTATATAAGAATTTTGAGATTGCATCATTACTGAATTAGCCATGTTTTATTCCAAGAAGTTCTACATAAATATTCCTTAAGATATGTGAAGGAAGTAGTAAAATTTGGTAAGTAAATGCATTTATAAAATGCTACCTTTAATTACGTATCTATGATAGGGATTCTCAGAATTTATAATATGTTCATGTTTTGCAATTTTTCATTATGGGATAAAGGTATGCATTGCCCTCAACATTAGTTGGTCATATTATGAGAGGAAATAATTTCTCAAGGATACTCTTTATAAATACTGACTGCTAGAATCTTCTGGTATTGCAAATGATGAGCTAAGGATACAAAATTATTATATGACCAACCAACAAACTCAATCCTGCCTTCAGTTTAATGACAAAGTTATCCTATTCTCCAACCCATGTTTTGGTGAAACATTTGTGTATCATCTATGTGCAACATTCAAAAAGATAAGACCATTAATAGAAGAGAGAACTGGGTTAAAATGAAACATCTGGGGGCACCTGAAGGACTGACACTAAGATGTTCATCCTTATTTTGCCTAACTTGGAACTCAGGACAATCCATAGGTGTCTGGGGCAAAATATTATGGTAGAGACATATGATAGACTGCCTAAGGCCCAGAAAGAAAAGCTGAAGGAGATTCTTTGGGAAATTAGGATATTCAATAATACCTATCTATATGGAGGAATTCAGGAAGCCACATGCATACTGAGGGAAACATGCACTCAAAGACCTGAGCAGACCCTAAGATGTCACCTTGGACTGATTCCTAGGCTAAGTGGGAGCCACTGGCTAAGTGTTAGGATTTCCAGCAGAGTTAATCAGCAAAGACTGGAAGAGGTATTTGATCTTGTTTGTTATTTTTCGTTGCTTTATTGTGTTCTTGTGTTGTTTTGTTTTTTATTTTAAACTCCTGGCTTTCAAGGAAATGTCTGTCAAATTATTAGCTGAACATGACCTGAAGGAACAGAGACTTCAGTGACTACACATGAAAAGGAATACAGTCTTTGTAAAAGTAGTTTGGAAGAGTCACTAAATAATGGGTTGCTATAGCCTTTCACAGTCAAAAAAAAGAAAGGAAAGAGGAATGGAAGAAATGGAGGGAGGGAGAAAGAGAGGAAGAAAGGAAGGCAGGGAGGGAGGAAGGAGGGGGAGAGGAGAAGGGAGGGAGGGAGGGAGGAAGAAAGCTCAGGGAAAGTGTATCTGATTTCCAGAGTTACCACTTTATAATATTCAAATGTTCAGTTTTCAAAAAATCCCAAAAAACACAAAGCATTGGGGCAGCGGCAAGATGGCGGAGGAGTAGGAGACCTGGATTTCGTCTCCTCTCAGGAATTCAGCTGGATAGGGATCAAGCCATTCTGAACACCTACAAACTCAACAGGAGATCGAAGAAAAGAATAGCAACAACTCTCTGAACAGAAAAGCGACCACTTTCTGGAAGGTAGGACGTGCGGAGAAGTGAATCCGAGGCGATATTCAGGAGGATAGATGGCGGGGGAGGGGCCTCCGTCAGCCGCTTCTGGCAAGTGATAGAGCCGCGGAGCATAAAATCGGAACTTTTAGAAGTCTGCTCCGCCGAGGGACGTCACTCCGGTGGCTAAGCGGGGGGTGGAACCCTCGCGAGACAGTGTGGTCTCAGGACCCTTGGGGTCACAGAAAGACCGGGGGTGCCTGAGTGTGGCAGAGCTCCCAAGTAACGGAGCAGGGAAGCCGGTTGCAGAGACGGAGCCCAGGCGTGGGCTCTCAGCTCGAGTTGCCATAAACCGTGATCCACGGCACAGTCGGGCCACTGCTCCTCCAGCAGGGACCCAACAAGCGGCAGATCCAGGAGACTCACCTTCCTTCCCCGGGAGGAGCGGCGCGGGAGCGCACCGCAGGGATCTGCTGGGTTTGGAGACTCCACACGGGGTCGGGTGCCGGAGATAGAAACGCTCGGTCACAGACCGGGTGAGCACAGAGTGTGGCCAGAGACCAGGGAGACGGGAGTGACTGACGGCTTTTCTCTGGGGGCTCACTGAGGAGCAGGGCCCCGAGTTCTCAGCTACTCCGGGGCGGAGATTGGGAGGCCGCCATTTTCACTCTCTGCCTCCAAAGCTGTACGGAAAGCTCGCAGGGAACAAAAGCTCCCGAGAGCAACCCCGAGCAGATTACTTAGCCCGGACCGGACAAGGGCGGGGCAATTCTGCCTCTGGCAAAGACATTTGGGAACCACAGCAACAGGCCTCTCCCCCAGAAGATCAGAGAGAACAGCCAGCCAAGACCAAGTTTACCGATCAATGAGAACGGCAGAACTTCGGTGCTAGGGGAATACTGCACATAGAATTCATGGCTTTTTTACCATGATTGTTTAGTCTTCCAAAGTTAATTTTTTTTTTAACTGTCTTTTATCTTTTTCTTTTTTTTTTTTGAATTTTTCTTTTTCCCTTTTTCAACGAACATCATATCAATCCCTTTATTAAGAAACATTTTTATTTTTCATTTTTAGAGTCATATTCTATCCCTTCATAGTAGTTACCCGTATTTTTGGCATATATATATAAGTTGTTCTCTCTTTAAAATTTTGAGATAGTTTCTTCTAACAGATCAAAATATACCCTAAATCTCTAGTATATGGTTTTTTTCTACTCCCCTGCCTGATCACATTCTCTCCCTTTTTTTTTCTTTTTTCTTTTTTAAAATCCTCTTCTTTCTTTTTTCAAACAACTTCTTATCAATTCCTTTTATAAAATTTTTTATAATTTCCATCCTTACAGTCATATTCCATCTCTTCATCATATCAGCCCTTATTTTTGAACATATATAAGTTTTTCTTTCTTTAAAATTTTGGGAGGCACTTTCTTCTAACAGACCAAAATACAACCAAAATCTAGTGTGTGGCACTGATCTATA
>NC_138382.1:66503222-66523426 GCF_054177405.1 Leptonychotes weddellii
TCGGGCTCTCTGCTCAGTGGAGAGACTGCTTCTCCCTCTGCCTGATGCTCCCCCTGCTTGTGCTCTCTCTCTCCCTCTCTCTCTCTGTCAAATAAGTAAATAAAATCTTTTAAAAATAAATAAAAATATCAATAAAGAGATAAGGAGATACCAACTTACAGGATTCAGCAAAGGCAGTGCTCAGAGCAAACTGTAAACCTATAATGCTTATTTTAAAAATTAATAAAGATGGGGTGTCTGGCTCAGTTGGTTAAACATCTGACTCTTGATCTCAGGTCAGGTCTTGATCTTGGGGTCATGAGTTCCAGCCCCTCAGTGGGCTCCATGCTGAGCATGGAGCCTACTTAAAAAAATAGTAATAATGATAAAGGCCTCAAAAATCAATAACCTAAATTTATACCTTTAGAAACTACAAAAAGAAGAGCAAACTAAACCAAAAACTAGCAGAAGAAAGAAAATAATAAATATTAGAGCTGAGATAAACATAATAGAGAATGAATGAATGAGTGAATGAATAACAGTAGAATCAATGAGATCAAAATTTGATTCTTTGAAAAGATTGACAAAATTGGCAAACTTATAGCTAGATTGACATAGAAAAATAAGGAGGAAAGCTAATAACTAAAATTAGAAATAAATGTAGGTTATTATTGCCAACTTTACATAAATAAAAAAGATTATAAGAAAAAAGCATGAGCAGTTATATGCCAACAAATCATATACCCTAGATGAAATGAACAAATTTCTAGACATATGCAAATGTTCAAACCTGACTAGCAGAAATAGAAAATATTAACAGACTTATAATAGCTAAAGGGATTGTATCAGTATTTGAAACCTCATAACAGAAAAGTCCATGACCAGATGGCTTCAATGGCAAATTGTACCAAAAATAATAGTTAATACCAAACATTTTCAAAGGCAAAAAAAAGAGAGAATACTTCCTAATTCATAAATTATAAGACCAACATTACTCTGATACCAAAACTAGATGAAGATATCACAAGAAGTGGAAAGTACAAATCAATATCTCTTATTAATATAATCTATTAATATAATCTATTAATATAATCTATCATCTATTAATATAGATGAAAAATTCTCAACAAAATTAAAAAAATGTTTCCAACAGCTTATCTAAAGAATTATCTACCATAACCAAGTTTGATTTATTGTAGGGATGTAAAAATGCTTTAATATAAGAAAATAAGTTGACATAATAGCATCACATAAAGAGAAAGAAGGAAAATATATGATCACCTCAATTAATGGAAAAAAAGATATTTGACAAAATCACACATTTTTCATGCTAAAAATGCTCTGAAAACTAAGAATATAAGGACCCTTCCTCAACATGATAAAGGACATTTTTTTTTATAAACTCACACCTCACATTATTTTCAATGGTTAAAGACTGAAAATATTTCCCCTAAGATCAGGAATAAGGCAAGGATATCCACTTTACCACTGCTACATAATACTGTACTGGAAGTTCTATACAAAGCAGTTAGGCAAGAAAAAGAAATAAAACTTATCCAGGGTGGAGAGAAAGAAGTAAAACTATCTCTGTTTACAGAAGACACCATCTTATGTTTGGAAAATCCCAGAGAATTCACAAGGAAATTATTAGAACTAATAAGCAAATTCAGCAGCATTTTAGGATAAAAGATCAGCATGCATAAATCAATTGTGTTTAGGAATGAACAATCCAAAAAGAAATTATGTAACACATTCAATTTACAATAATATGAAAAAGAATAAAATGCCTAGGAATAAATTTTTTTTTTTTTTTTATTCATGAGAGACAGAGAGAGAGAGAGAGGCAGAGGGAGAAGCAGGCTCCCAAGGAGCAGAGAGCCCGATGCGGGACTCGATCCCAGGACCCTGGGATCATGACCTGAGCTGAAGGCAGACGCTTAACCATCTGAGCCACCCAGGCGCCCGCCTAGGAATAAATTTAACCAAAATGGTGAAAGACCTCTATACTAAAAACTATAAAACACTGCTGAAGGAAATTAAAGAAGACCTAAATGAATGTAAATATATCTGTGTTCATGTTTAGGAAGCCTTAACATTGTTAATATGTCAGAACTACCCAAGGTGATCTATAGATTTGATGGAATTCATTTCAAATTCCCAACAGCTATTTTTGCAGAAATTAAAAATCTGATCTTCAAATTTATATAAAACTATAAGGGCCTCAAAGAGCCACAACAATCTTGAAAAAGAACAAAAATTGAAGGACTCACATGTCCCAATTTAAAGCATATTTCAGTTATAGTAATCAAAACAATGTGCTACTAACAATAGGATAAACATATAAACTGTGATGGATAATTCCATGTGTCCATTTGACTGGACCATGTGGTGCTCAGAAATTTGGTCAAATATTATTCTGTGTGGTTCCACGAGGATGTTACTGGGTGACGTTGACATTTAAATAAGTACAATGAGTAAAGTAGATTGCCTTCCTAATGTGGGTGGGCTCATCCAATCAGTGGAAGGCCTGGTTAGAAAAAAAAAAAAAAAAGGCTGACCCTCTACCAAATAAGAGGGAATTCCTCCTGTCTGACTGCCTTCAAACTCAGACATTGTTTTCTTCTTGCCTTTGGACTCCAGCTGATGTTTCAGTGTTGAGCCTGCTTTCCTTCAGACAGGAACTACACCATTGACTCTTCTGGTTCTCAGGTCTTTGGATTTGGACTAGAATTACACCATCAAGTGTCCTGCGTCTCCAGCTTGCTGACTGAAGATCTTTGTACTTAGCCTCCATAATTACATGAACCAATTGCTATCGATTCTGTTCTGTGCAACACCCTGATTTTGGTATGGAGGGAGGAACAGGATTTTAAGTTTTCTGAATTGGTTCTCGGGTTTCTAGATTGGCTCTGTAATGTGATTAGATTTAAAAATGTTAATGACTCTATTTCCAGTAGTAAATAGAGTACTACTAGTCCATTGTGTGATTTGGCAGTAGGGATATTCAAAATGTCACCACTGGATACTCCTTATCAACCACTTATAAGAAGCAAAGACTTGGGTGACTATGTATACAGTACTTCCAAAACAAACAAAAATTATCTATCTATATATATGTAATACACACACACACACACGTATATATATTTTTTAAACTAACAAATATAATGAGATTGGTTGGTTACTCCTAATATTATTGCTGGACAAAGTAAAGATACAAAGAGCTGAGCCCAGAGATTCAAATTCACAGCTCAAGTGCCAACATAAATTACTTGAAGGCTTCTATGTGTGCCCTGAAGGAGACACTTATCTCCTGTAGCTGCAGAACTGAGATTTCTGATGTTCAAACAGAATCTCATCTTTGAACTAGCTGAATTCAACAGAGGTTGTCTCCTGTTAAAGTGAGGGCATTGACTGGGAAGGATGGACTCTTGAAAAGTTAGAGTGGAGACATGGGAAAAGACTATGATGAACTGGAAACATTGATCTCCTAAATTTTGATGAGTTTTCTTTGTCAGTGGAAGCATCCTCTCCACTCTCAGTGGAAGGGGCCTTTCCGACTCTGAGAGGATTAACCCTGCATTACTTAAGAAAACTGTGAAGACCTCCCTTGAGGCAGTTACTGTACAAGAAAATGCTGACTCTCTTCAGGACCCATCCAGTCTTTTTTTTTTGGCTTCTAGACCTATAACTAAACTCAAGTTCCATCAGACCCCTAAAAGTGAGGTACAAGGATTGACCCATGAAGAGGTTTCCTATACTTCAAAAGAACTACCTCAATTTTCTAATTTATTCAGATAGAAACGTGGGGAACATGTGTGGGGATGGATAATGATGGTATGGGATAATGGTGGAAGGTATATAAAGTTATATTAGGCTAAATTTTTTGATACAGGTTCATTAAGCATTCAGTACTGCCATTTGTGAACTTAGAAAAGGTTCTCACAGTTTGTCAGTTGCCTGAAACGTGGACCAGAAAGGGGCCCACAGTGAGTGAACTGGTAATGTTGGATCTGCCTTGATTTAGTGCAGAGGAAGGGAATAAAAGATTTAGAGAAACTGGAGTGTTAGAGTAGATTTGTCCATTTTAGACCTACTCACCCACGATGGGAGGGTACAGAAGACATACCTTTCATCTTGACTGTGAGAAGTAAATTTGTGAGATCTTACAGTGGTAAATATGATCACTGAATTGGGAAATCTAAATGCAATGGGTGTAATTAGATCACAGGGTGGTGAGGGCAAGTAATATCAATTCAACCACTAAAAGTAAGGTGGATGTGGTTAACCGATGGACAGCAGAGTCAAGGCAGCAATCAGAATAGTCCGACTTGTTTAGACCTATAGTGT
The DNA here is from genome assembly GCF_054177405.1 of Leptonychotes weddellii. Taxonomy (NCBI): domain Eukaryota; kingdom Metazoa; phylum Chordata; class Mammalia; order Carnivora; family Phocidae; genus Leptonychotes; species Leptonychotes weddellii. The sequence continues at coordinate 66,507,552 of NC_138382.1, forward strand.
TGGCTCATTGATCATGGTGTTCCTAGAAGTGAAATGGATAGGAAGCCTACTAAATTCTTACTTGATATGTTCAAACAGAGGAGTTCTAGGTCAAGTGAACAAAAGTATAATCTGAATCATAAAAGCAGAGTCATAGCCCCTCAAATAATTCCTGGACTTGAACCAGTTTATAGACCTAGAATCACTTGGATCAAAAGGAGTCTACCTCCTTTTGCTACCATGAAGGACTTGAATAATATAGAGGTGGTGATTCCCGCCACATTTCCATTCAACTTGTCTATTTGGCCTGTGCATAAGACAAATGGATTTTGGAAAATTACCTTGGATTATTGTAAAATTAACCAGGTGGTGACTCCAGTTGCAGGTGCTGCAGATGTGGTTTCATTGTATGAACAAATTATCATATTCTCTAGGACCTGGTATACAGTTATTGATCTGAAAATGCTTTCTTCTCCAAATCTCTTAATGACTAGTGGAAGCAGTTTGCTTCCCGCTGACATAGCCAGTAAAACCCCTTCATTGACTTACCCCAGCTTTCCATCCCTATGTCATAAATTAGTTTATAGGGATCTTGATTGCCTTGCCATTATACAACTATCATGCTGATCCATTACATTGATGGGATTATGTTGACTGGACATAGTGAGCAAGAAGACTTACTGGTAAGGTATTTGTGTGTCTGAGAGTGGCAAGTAGCTTTGACAGAAGTTCAGAAGTCTTCTACCTCACTGACATTTCTGGGGCCTAGTGGTATGGGGCATGACAAAATATTCTCTTTAAGGTGAAGGATAAGCTGTTGCATATGACCTCTCCTAGAACCAAAAAAAAAGAGGCTCAGTATTTAGTGGGCCCCTTCAGATTTTGGAAGGAACATATTTCTCATTTGGATGTGATACTCTGGTCCATTTACCAAGTGAAAAAATTAGTTTTACATGGGGCCCAGAACAAGAGAAGGCTTAGCAACAAGTTCAGAACACTGTGCAAACTTCTCTTCCGGTTAGGTCATATGAACCAGTAAATCCAATGGTGTTCAAAGTGTTAGTGGCAGACAGATGCTTTTCGGAGCCTTTGACAGGCCCCCCTGTCACAGGTGAATCACAGTGCAGGCCCTTTAGGTTTTAGAGCAAAACCCTGCCATCTTTTGCAGATAACTACATTTAACCCTTGAACAACAGAGAGTTTAGGGGTTCCAACCTTCCCTGCAGTTGAAAATCTGTGTATAACTTTTGACTCTCCAAAAACTTAACTACTAATCACCTACTATTGACTGGAAGCCTTACTGATAACATAGTCGATTAACACATATTTTGTATGTTATATGTATTATATACTGTATTCTTAGAATAAAGTAAGCTAGAGAAAATAAAACATTAAGAAAATTATAACAAAAATACATTTATAGCACTGTACTATTATTTATAAAAAGAAATCTGTATATAAGTGGACTTGTGCCTTCAAGCCTGTGTTGTTCAAGGATCAACTATACTCTTCTTCTGAAAAACAGCTCTTGACCTGAATACTGGACCTTACTAGAGACTAAATGCTTAAATGTGGCCACCAAGTTATCATGCTACCTGAGCTGCCCATCACTTGATGGGTGTTATTTGACCCATCAAACCATAAGCTTGGTGTCTACAGCAGCACTCAATCATTAAATGGAAGTGGTATATACTTGATTGGGCCCAAGCAGTCCCTGAAGGTATAAGTAAGTTACATGAAGAAGTGGCCCAAATGTTCATAGTCCCTTTACTCTGCCTCACTATTTTCTGCCAGCCTGCACCTATGGCCTCAAGGGGAGTTCTTTACAATCAGTATATAGAGGAAGAGAAGACTCAGGCCTAGTTTACAGAGATTCCTGCGCAATATGCAGGTGTTATCTGAAAGTAGACAGCTGTAGCACTGTAGCCCCTCTCTAGGACATCCCTGAAGGACAGTGGTGAAAGGAAATCCCGTCAGTGGTCAGATCTTTGAGTAGTACACCTGGTGTTTCATTTACTTGAAAGGAGAAATGGCCAGATATATAATTATATGCCAATTCATGGGTGGGGTCAATGGCTTGGCTAGATGGTCAGGAATTTAGATGATTGGAGAATTGGTGACAAGGGAATTTGGGGAATAGGTATGTGGATAAACCTCTCTGGAAAAAAATTATGAAGATATTTGGTTTTATGTGAATGTTCACCAAAGGGTGACCTTAACAGGGGAGGATTTTAATAATCAGAGAGAATGACCCATTCTATGGATACTAGCCAGCCTCTTTTCATGGCCTCCTTTGTCATCCTCACCCAATGGGCTCATGAACAAAGTGGCCGTGGTGACAGGAATGGAGGTATGCCTGAACTCATCAACATGGACTTCCATTCATCAAGGCCTTCTTCGCTAGGGCAACTGCTGAGTATCCAGTCTGACAGCAGCAGAGACCAAAACTGTGTCCCCAGTATGTCATCTTTCCCTAGGGTGATCATACAGCTACCTGGCAGCAGGTTTATTACACTAGAGCCCTTCCATCATGGAAGGGTCACTGTTCTGTCTTCATTGGAATAGACACCTAATTTGGACGTGGATTTGCCTTCCCAGCATGCAGTGCTTCTGCCTAACTATTATCTGTGGACTTACAGAATGTCTTACCCACCATCATGGTTTTCTACAGAGCATTGCTTCTAATAAAGAAACTCAGTTCACAGCAAATGAAGTGTGGCACTGTGCTCATGCTCATGGAATTCACTGCTCTTACCATGTTCCCCACTATCCTGATAGAAGGATGGAATGGCCCTTGAAGACTTAATTAATGCCAGTTAGGTAGTAATACCTTATAAAGCTGGGGCAAGTTTCTCCAGAAGGCTGTGTATGCTCCAAATCAATGTCCCATATATGGTGCATTTCTCTGATAACCTTCATCAAAATTAAAAACTTCTGTACATCAGTGATACAGTCAAGATAATTAAGAGCCCATGGGTGCCTGGGTGGCTCAGTCATTAAGCGTCTCCCTTCAGCTCAGGTCATGATCCCAGGGTCCTGGGATCAAGTCCCGCATCGGGCTCCCTGCTCGGCAGGAAGACTGCTTCTCTCTCTCTCACTCCCCCTGCTTGTGTTCCTGCTCTCACTATCTCTCTCTCTGTTAAATAAATAAATAAAATCTTAAAAAAAAAAAGATAATTAAGAGCCCACAGAATAGGAAAAAGTTTTTGGAAATCTCTTAAGGGTCTACTATCCAGAATATCTATATGAAGAACTCTTATAACTCAACAACAACAAATTAATCAACTCAATTCAAAAATAAGCAAAGAACTTGAGTAGACATTTCTCTGATGAAGATATACCAATGACCTATAAACACATGAAAAGATGCTCAACATCACTAGTCATTAGGGAAATGCAAATTGAAAGCACAATGAGATATTACTTTGCACCTACTGGAATGGCAACGATAATAATAGTATTGATGCAAATGTGAAGAAATTGGATCCCTTGTACATTTCTGGAGGAATATAAATAGTGCAGCCACTTTGGAAAAGAGTTTGGTGACTCCTCAAAAAGCTAAATACACAATTGCCATATGACTCAGCAATTCCACTTCTAGGTATACATCAAAAAGAATGGAAAACATGGATGCAAACATTTACCTGTATGCCAGTGTTAATTTCTACATTATTTTCAATAGCCAAAAGGTGAAAACAACTCAAGTGTCCATCAACAGATCAATGGATAAGCAAAATATGGTGTATCTATATAATGGAATTTTATACAGCCATATAATTGAATGAAATTCTGATAAATGCTACATGTGGATGAACCTTGAAAATATTATACTAAGTGAAAGAAGCAGAAACTAAAGAACACATAATTGTATGATTCCATTTATATGAAATACTTCAAATAGGGAAATTCACAAAGACGGAAAATATATTAAAAGTTACCAGGAAGGGAGGAATGAGAAGTTACTGCTCAGTAGAAACAGAGTTTTTCTGTTTGGAGTGATGAAGAGGTTTTGGAAATACATAGTGGCGATGGTTGTACAACATTGTGAGTTGTACCCTTAAAAATGGCTAAAATGGCAAATCTGTGTTATATGTATTTACCAAAATAAAATGTAAAATAATGATAATTATAGCAATAATAATAATGTGTTAATAGTAAGCAATTATAACAAATGTACCACCTCAGTGCAAGATGTTAATAATAGGGGATTAAAAACTAAAGGAGATTAATCCATCTTCAGGCTGTAGACTGATAGCTTAGGGCAAGAAAAAATATTAGGGGAAACTGGGGGAAAGGGAGTATATGGGAGCTGTCTGTATTTTCTGATCATTTTTTTTGTAAGTCTAAAATTTCTCTAACAAATATAGTCTATTAATAAAATACTCATCTTAGATATACTTATCCTGAGTCACAACCAAATGAAATCAAATTTGGCAAAGTAATAATTTTATCCCAAATACTTAGCTAATGGTATGGGGATCATTATGATATATCCAATGTGTATGTTAAAAAGATTAGATCTGATATGTTTCTCACTCTTGTTCTAGTCTCAGATCCATGTATTTGTTATGCCTCTTCCTAAGTCAACCTACAAAGGTAAAACCAACTGATTATTTACTATGCTTCATGCTTGAGATTTAGGTAAATTGTTCTGAAGCTAAATTTATCATATTGCTTATGATACAGAGTTTTAAAATAAAGAAGAAATGTCTATGCTTCCAAGCATCCATTATTATATTCCAAATTCACTTGATCTTTGGGCCCTGTAGCCCGCTGCCCCAGCCCTTTTCCCCATATACACATACACATCTTATTAACAATACATATGCTTATGTGCTGGAGTAGCTGAGTGATTTGGCCTCAGAGTTGATTATTGGAAAATAATTTTGGTGATGTGCGATTACTATGTTAATGGGGTATGCAGACCCAAAAGAAGGTTGGGACAATTAAGCTCAAACAACTGATTGAATGATTGAATGATATTACATCATTCCCAAAGACATATGTTGTATTTATCTTATGTATCCTACAAATATTAGATTATTTAAAATAATGGTGTTAGTCATTTCAGGGGTTATGGAACTGTTTAAGATTCTAAAACCCACAATATACATATATATGTAAAGTATGTATGTATACATATATACACACATATAGATAGAAATTATATATGTATGTATGTGGGTGTGTATATATATATATATATATGTATCTCCAACATAGTCTGTCTCTGTCTCTCTCTATATATATATTTCAATTATTTAATCCATGAAAAGAGCTTGGTACATAGTAAGTACATTATAAATGTTAGCTAATTTTTTTTTTAAAGATTTTATTTATTTATGTATTAGAGAGCGAGAGAGAGAGAAACAGCTTGAGAGGGGAGAAAGTCAGAGGGAGAAGCAGGCTTGCCGCTGAGCTGGGAGCCCGATGCGGGACTCGATCCCAGGACTCCAGGATCATGACCTGAGCCGAAGGCAGTCGCTTAACCAACTGAGCCACCCAGGCGCCCCAATGTTAGCTAATTTTATTAGCTAATATATAATAGTGTTCAGTTCAAGACCGTTAAATATTTGGATCAATATTCTGTAGTCAGATTCTAGTTTGTTTCTCTCTTATTTTTTAAATTTTTATTTATTTATTTGAGAGAGAGAGTGAGCACAGAGGGCGAAGGAGAATCAGACAGAGAGCCCAAAGTGGGGCTCAATCCCAGGACCCGGAGATCATGACCTGAGCAGAAGGCAGACACTTAACCACTGAGCCACTCAAGTGCCCCATGTTTCTCTCTTAAATATGGTATACAGAAGTAAATTGAAGTATCCAGGTGTGGTCTGAGGAGTCAGAATAGAGCAATTATATCACTTTCTCATTCTGAATTACACAAACACATACATATATTCTGTAACTTTATATATGTATCTAACTATGTATATATCTATCTGTATCTTCTATTTATCACATATATACAGATACATTTATGTTTACATACATATACATATATGTTTACATATATATTAACATCAAATAGAAATGTATATATGATGTGGCATGTAATATTTTATTAAAAGATCTAGGAAGTCTATGGTATTCAGATTAAGAACCCTTGACCAATAAGAGAATGGGTCCATCCTTTGAAGGGTGATGAAATTCTAGTTACTGAAGATGTTCAAGTATCAGTGTGATAACCAACTGGTAAGGATGCTATAGAGAAGAAATTCACCATCATGGACTCAGTGAAACCGCAATTTCCTGTATCTAGAGCTATTTCCAACATTCAAGCACACACCCAAACAAACAGCAGTAATGGAAATTTTTCATTTACTCAGTGAAAGAGTATACAGGTTAAACAAATAGTTTGTTTTGGGATTTCCAGGACCTATAGGTCCTCAAAGGTCATCCTTAATAGAGAAAGTTGTAGGTAATATTTCTGTAAAGAAATTCAAGTTCTAGATTGAAAATCAGAAAAAACAAAACAGAACAACAGTGACCAAGATTGCTTCCAATTCTGCGACTCTGTGATGCAGAATTTATGGAGTGTTAAGAAAAGTTTAAGCAAAATGTTATTGATCACACTATAAGAGTCATAATTTATATGAGACAAAAACAAAAAGATACAGATTGTGTATTATTGGCCAAAACTACTTTTATAACATATGCATGAAAAATGCTGTTGGTGATTATAATGATGATGATCAAGACAATTGAACATTTGTTCCATCCCACATAGTATGATTAATATTTGCATTTGTGATTTAATTTTTATTTAATTTCTAAATATAGATTTTACTATTATTCTTTTTAGAAATTAACAAAATTATGCCTTTAGATATTTTTAAATCACTTGACCAAGATAGAGTGGGCAAATTATAGAGAAGAGATTTAAACCTGGATAGTCTGCCCCAAAATGTGCATTCAAAAATACCATGTTGACCACATTTCAAAAACCTGTATGATTTTTAGAGAAGAGACTTAGCAGTGTGAGCAGAGGACATGTGTCAAATTAAATGGAATAAGGCATTTTTAAGCCATAAATATATTATATGATAGTTTGATATAAGTCTAACCTTTTCACTGACTTTCACTTTTATTATGTTGATTAATTATTATAATCATTGTAAATGAGAAGACATGATTATTTTCACTTTACAGATAGGGAAACTGAGGTTAATAGGGATAAAGTAACTGTCAATGCTGATTCTCAGTGCAGAACCAAGACTTACATTTATGTCTAAGGTGTTTTTTTTTTAATCATGCCACAATGCTTCTCATAAATGGTATTGTGAATGTGATTTGATAAGACTGTGATAAATAACTTATTATTATAGAGCCCTCTATAACTCTCTTCATTTCCACTGAGCTCTGTGACCTACATAAGGTTCAGAGATCCCATCTATAATGTGGATAATGATACAGTAGCATTATCTTCAAGGGGTGATTACAATCAATTGCATAATGCATATACAATGCATTGCCATATATTGAGTATATTATTAAGCATTTAATAAAGGTAAACTTTTATTGTTACCATTATTCTATTTTCAAAGATGAAATCAGAACCAAGCATATAGGATGTAGGCAGCTACTAAGAAAATCCACTTTAATGTTCCTTAGGCAAGGGTTGGGGAAAACAAAAGAAAAACAGCACAATGAAAATTGATTTGGTTTGGGTACACGCTCCAAAGGACACCAGCACATAGAACCATAGTTATTGATTCAGAGGATCATAGACTTAGGGAATCATATATATTTTGGAATCAAAGACTCACAAACTCATAAGCCATTAAGTTACAATGTCACTCAATAGCTGTAAGAATCAACTCTTGAAATCACCAAGTTCCCACTGAATATAACTGGCAAAAGACCAACTTGTTTCTGCTTGAATATTTTCTTGACCAGAATGCTTTATCTCTTGGAGCATCCAATTTCTTCTCTGGATCGCTGTTAAAGCTAGCAAAGTCATTCATATATTAATCTAAATATATGAATTGAACCAACTCAACCCTGATCCTAGATCAGTCTCTTGGGGCTGTAGAAGAGAAGACAAATCCATCTTTTTTTTTTTTTTAAAGATTTTATTTATTTATTTGACAGAGAGACAGCAAGAGAGGGAACACAAGCAGGGGGAGTGGAAGAGGGAGAAGCAGGCTTCCCGCCCAGCAGAGAGCCCAATGTGGGGCTCGATCCCAGGACCCTGGGATCATGATCTGAGCCCTGAGCAGAAGGCAGACGCTTAATGACTGAGCCACCCAGGTGGCCCGACAAATCCATCTTTGAATGGGAAGGAATGCATAAGGGACAAGTGCCTACTCTTTTATCTTGGCTTTTAACCTATTAACGTGGAATTATGTTTCTCCCCTCCCTGCCATCTCCTTCATCCTCCCCCAGCTTTTCTTTGTCCTCCTATCGTTAGCCTATGCTAACTAAGTTATTAGAACATAAGAGAAGATAGGGGCGCCTGGGTGGCTCAGTTGGTTAAGTATCAGACACTTGGTTTCGACTCAGGTCATGATCTCAGGGTCATGAGATTGAGCCCTGTGTCGGGCTCCACATTCAGCACAGAGTCTGCTAGTCCCTCTCCCTCTACTCTTCCCCCTGCTCATGCTCTCTCCTTCTCTCCCTCTCTCTCTCTAAAATAAATAAATAATAAAATTAAAAAAAAAAACATAAGGGAAGATAGAAAATATCAGTGTTTCCTTCACTTTGTACAGATGAGGATACTAAAGTCTAAAGAGTGAAGTGATTTGTTCAAGGTCAAGCTCAGCATGAAAGTTTACAGTCTAACAGGTATAGATGCAAACATGGTAGATATGCTGTCCTGGAAACTGTTTGTTTTAACTTTTATATAATGAGACTACATTTACAATTATTAAACAGAAGGGACCCTAAAGAACTCTGCCTACTTTGTGAATTTCATTCCCAGGGAATACAAGGATGATTTTTCATTTTTTCTCTGAAAAGGCATGTGTGGTAGAAGTTCCTTTCTTTTTTTTCCTCCTTGTCATTTTGTTCAGATAGTTCCCACTTTCCATTCTAAATTCAGGGCATGATGCTGCCTTGTGCCTTTGGAAGGATGAAGTTAAAGAATGCAGTGAAGCAGCGAGGCAGAGAGAGAGACTCGAGGGCCAGTTGGAATGGTCTGTTCTTGAGGGAGCGGCAAAAGATGGGCAAAGGAATGAAGTGGGTCTTTTTAAAAGTAGAGATACTTATTAAAAATTCTGTCAGCAAGATACCCAAAGAGCTTCACTCTAGGGGAAAATGGAGAACTCACTTATGGAAGTCAATTCAACTTCATTACTGGCCCCGGTGGAGGCAGATGGAAGAATAAGACAGTGGAGGCAGATGGATAAGATTTATAAGAAAAATCTGGGAGGCAATGGTTGAAGTCATGAGAAACAGGTTTTAGCTTGCCTGTTGCACTGAAATATCTGAGCAACCTTGGGTAAGTTATGCTACCTCTCTATAACTAATTTTTCTCTGCATATTAAATGACTAGACAATATCAAGTGCCACCATCCATTTTTACCAACCCTTGATTCCAGATTTCCTGAACAACAATGTATGTGAAAGAAACCCTGAAATGGTAGAATTTGATCTCTCAGTTTTGCAGCAAACTTTTGGAAATATTCCAGATATATTTGGGACATGCCATTCTTCCAATTACCTGAGTGCAGAGATGCATGATGCTGCCTTTAGTCACTGACTGACATTAATCTTGTTAGCTCCCTTTTCTACAAGAATGACTGCTTTAATGGGAAACTCCAGCCACTGTCAACATGCCAGGGGGTGTGAAGAAGTAAGAGTAGATGAATGGGAGGGTGTTATTAAAAAGGCTGATGGATGAGGAAATCAAGCTCCTGTATGCTGAGAGGGGGTGGGCTTGGCATGGAAGTTGGAGTATGGCTTCAAGTAGCCTGACCCATTGTCTCTGGAGAAAATTTTAAAATGCTCTGCAGAAAATTGAGGCTGCTTTGTTATACTTACCTTCATGCACACCACCCCATGCAATGAACACTGTATAGTGTAATGGTTAAGAGTGCTGCTGTGCACTCAATCTGGCTTTGAATCTTGTCTTTACTAGTTTCTAACTATACTACTCAATTGTTTCATATAAAAATTGAAGATAATAATAGTGCCTATTCAATAGGATCATTGGGATAATTTGACAGGATAATGCCCATAGAGTGAATTGCACAGGGCCTGGTTCAGCCTCTGTAAAGTTGGTTGTTACTGCCACACTTGAATCCTATATTATTTACATGTTTTTCTCACACTATTCCATTTAATCCTCACAAAATGCTCTGATGTAGTGTAGGAATCATCATCACGCTGCACACAAGGAAACCACAGGTCAGTGGTGTTTGAAGTCAGATAGGTTCTTAAGTTGAGGCAAGAACAAAATGTCATCTGTCTCCTAGATCAGCAAATGGTACACATATGTTGAGCACCAATAATGTGCCCTAGTCTGTTTTATGCTTCAGTACAGACTCAACCCTCAAGGCAGCCCGATGATATAGTCTTGCTTATATGAAGATAATTGAGGTTTAGGGAAAACGAGTGATTTACTTACCAGTGCATGGCCAGTGAGGGAAAGAACCGAGAGTTTGAATCAGATTCTGGGACACCAAGTCCAGTTTTCTTTCCATCTTAGTCCGAGTACTTCCCTAATACAATTAATCCGTTACGTGGTTTTTGGTGACAACATAGACAAATTTAAAGGAGGCATTAGAAGATGAGGACCTTATAGTTTCAGTAATGCATCCAAATCACAGCTAGCATCTCCAGTAGTGATTCTCAAAGATAGTTTTCTCCAGAATTATTTGAAGATAAAGAATTGGTCAAACTAGTTGGTCTATAGAGACCCTATCGGACAAGACAGCATTAAGTATATGCTCATGACATATACCATGAGCTTTGAAGACAGACACACAGAGCTGAGATCATATTCTATGGCATTTACTACTTTAGTGTCTTGGAAAAAAATTACCTTTTAAAGTTCAATTTTCTCTTCTGTGAAAGAAAAACAATACTAGCTCTCAGGGGGCACTGTGAGGATTAATCATGTAATTGGAGGTAACAGTGCTTGTTTACTACATGGTAGCTTTCACTAAAGAAAGTGGGCTTTACATTGAGGATTTGAACCTACTCAAATTCCTATGTGTATGGTCTTATATATAGAAATGTTTCTTAGACAGATAGTTATGATCAACACTGAAAGCAATAAGGAAAAATTAATTCAATAAATATATGTTGCTCTTCTACCCCAAGTAACATATTGGTTGACATTTTCCTTATGTTGTATGTGGAGAATATCCCATGAAGGTTTCACCTCAGACTCTAACAATATGAGTCTAACATAGAAAGGCACAGGATATATTACAAGGCACATGGTATGCATGAAGTTGAAAACTAGCTTTTATCCCTATGTACTTTCAGAAGGTAAAATGTTAACCTTGGACAGAAATTGTCCCAGGGGATATATAATCTTGATGCAGCCTATGCATAAGCTAAAGAACTTTCAGATTTCTCAACATCAGTTATCACCCTCAGTTTTTGTTGAGTATTCACTAAGTCATGGGAATATATGAACATAATAATTTCAGAGGCCCATGGATATTTCAGTGTCCAATAGAATTTTTGCTGATGATGGCTTTCTGTACTGTCCCATACTGAATATAGTCTGTATAACTGAAAAAATAATTTTAGCATTTTAATTTTAATTGAGTTAAATTTAAATAGCTATATGTGGCTAGTAGACATTGTTTTGTACAACACAGATAGCAAGAAAAGGAAACTGTTCTCAAAGGTAACTTGGATTCTAGTCTTGACCACTGTGTGTGTGTGTGTGTGTGTGTGTGTGTGTGTGTGTGTGTACTCTTCCTGCAATATCTCCTCTGTCTGGGGCTAAGTATCCCTATTCATAGAATAAAAGTGTTTCACTAGTTCTAGGACTGTAGACACATGGTATCAAAGCCACTGAGGCTGATTCCCATGCTCATGGCAGACATCACGAATTAAATCAACACACTTCTTTCCACTGAGCCAGATGTGGCATTAATATCATCATTCATATGATATTCCACCAAGCATTTGCCAAATGAGTACAGTTGGCATGTGAGAAAGAGCTTGTGTGCATTTTCTATGCTAAATAGCCTCCACAGTATTTTATTTTTTTTTAAGATTTTATTTATTTATTTGACAGAGACACAGCGAGAGAGGGAACGCAAGCAGGCGGAGTGGGAGAGGGAGAAGCAGGCTTCCCACAGAGCAGGGAGCCCGATGTGGGGCTCCATCCCAGGACCCTGAGATCATGACCTGAGCCGTAGGCAGATGCTTAATAACGACAGTCTTTTCTAATACCAGATTATTTGGTTGGGTCCAAATTTCCTTGCATCTTACGAGGAATAGAATCTTATGTAAAAACGATATAGTTGTTCTTCTTGAAGTCAAGATGAAAATAATAATGATGATTCTGTCATTTATGAATTTGCCTAAATAGTTTTGAATCTGCTTCTACCATGTAACGGAAGGAACTGTGTCATTAAAACGAGAACAACCGTGTGCTAGTCCCAGCTCTTTTAGTTATTCACTGCACAAAATAAGCAGCCACTCAGAGTATCGGGGCCTCAGTTTCTTCATCTATAAAATATGGAGGATTAAGTGATCTAGCATATCCATTTCTTTAGCAACAAATTAGTGGCAGAAAAGTACTTAACTAAGGATGAAAATACTATCAATGTGCCAGTGGTGAAGTGTGGCTATTTAGTATTTTTAGGTAGTGTAGGTGTTTTTTGCCAAAGAGTATACTAATTATTTATTTGGATTAAAATTATGGCTGCTTTATTTTCAAGACAGTAGGGACAAGAGGGGTTATGTGTGATGACTTTTTAGGCATACACACACCCCCACATTCAAACACATATCCTGATGCAGATTTTACTTTAAGACTGGGGATGTAGGCATGAGATTAATGAAATGTGATAAATGGAAGAGAACCAGGAGGTCATCTATTATAGGTTTATCTATATCTATTATAGGTTTCCAGGAAGCAGATACCAGGATGAAGATTAGCATGGATGAGGTTAATTAGAAAGTTGCTCTTATCAGTTATCTGTTGAAGAGAAGAAAAGGAGATAGGATTGAGATTGGGAAGAGGGAAAAGTCAACCTGTGGTTCAGTGTTAGTGGAACACTTTAGCCAACACTGAAGGACATTATGAAGATGGTATGGTCTTCAGATCTGTCCTGAGCTGGAGCAAGAGAGCCAGGCCTTTATACTACCATGAATCAACCAGTTTTTGGATATTGGCAATTCCAGGAAGGGGGTACAGCCTTTGGAGAGGAAGCTGTCTTCGGCTGAGGCAATTCCTAAGGGTAGCTGGAAACTGAGGGCTGTCTTCTGTTCTCCAGAAGCTGGGAAATTAACTCCTTTACTCCTCAAAGGGGAGCAATCTGAACAGCTCTTTGCAACACCCATTGAATTGTCTAATTTGCCAGTCTTGGTTTTTGAAGTATGACAATGAAGGCTGAGCTATAAATTGGCATATCTAGCAATAAACAGAATTCTTGGGTAGACTAGGACTAGAATCCAGAATGTCATGCTTCCAAATAAGTGCTTACCCATCTACTCACCCTTCTAACTTCACCCTCAGAGTATTTAAAGTCAACATAATTCTGGTCATGTGTGCTGAGTCTTCAGAGTTGATTGTACACTTTACACAATTAGGTGGACCCAGATGACAAGACTGAGCTGACTGGGCCCTTTGCCCACTGCTTGTCACTTCATCTCCTTACCTATCGACTCTGTGGTTCATTTTCTTACACAATTATTCCAAATACTTTCCCTACTCCACAAACAGCAATTGTTCTTATCCCATCCATTTTAGCAACCCCAGTCCAAAAAGTAAATAACAAGTATTAGCTTCACGCAAAAAAGGCTAGCATCCTTCTCCAAAAGTTGTTTCATCCACTATAGTTACCACTAGAAAAAGATTTAGAGCACTTTTTCAAACCTTGCTGCTATTTTGGGCTGGATAATTCTTTTCTGTGTAGAGGTGTCCTTTGCATTGTAGGATGTTTATCAGCATCCCTGGTTGCTGTCAACACCTCCTCCAGTCATGTCAACTAAAAAATGCCTCCAGATATTACTAAATGTTTCCAAATATTTACTAAATCCACCTGGTTGGCAGCCATTCCTACAGAGGTCTTCAGACTTAATACTTCCTATTGCAAGGAAAGACTTGTCCCTTCTTTTCCATGGCTCTCACTCCATTCCATCTCACAGTCATTACCTCCTTCTGCCTCATGTATTTTATTTTTTTATTTTTTATTTTTTTAAAGATTTTATATATTTATTTGACAGAGAGAGACACAGCAAGAGAGGGAACACAAGCAGGGGGAGTGGGAGAGAGAGAAGCAGGCTTCCCACCGAGCAGGGAGCCTGATGTGGGTTTCGATCCCAGGACCCTGGGATCCTGACCTGAGACGAAGGCAGACACTTTAATGACTGAGCCACCCAGGTGCCCCTGCCTCATGTATTTTAAAGAAAAATATGTAAGAATATGTTTTTTAAGATTTTATTTATTTATTTATTTTAGAGATAGAGCAAGAGAGCACAAGTGGGGGGAGGAGCAGAGGGAGAGGAATAAGCAAACTCCTTGCTGAGCATAGAGCCCAACATGGGGCTCGATCCCACAACCCTGAGATCATGACCTCAGTAGAAATCCAGAATTAGCTGTGTAACTGACTGAGCCATCCAGATGTCCCAAGAGTATGCTTTTGTTTTTGTTTTATCCATCATTGATCCATCTCTCTTTCTTTTTTATTAACATATAATGTATTATTTGTTTCAGGGGTACAGGTCTGTGATTCATCGGTCTTACACAATTCACAGTGCTCACCTTAGCACATACGCTCCCCAGTGTCCATCACACAGCCACCCCATCCCTCCCACCCCCCTCCACTTGAGCAACCCTTAGTTTGTTTCCTGAGATTAAGAGTCTCTTACAGTTTGTCTCCCTCTCTGGTTTTGCTTGTTTCATTTTTCCCTGCATTCCCCTATGATCCTCTGTCTTGTTTCTCAAATTCCTCATATGAATGAGATCATATGATAATTGTCTTTCTCGGATTGACTTATTTCACTTAGCGTAATACCCTCTAGTTCCATCCACGTCATTGCAAATGGCAAGATTTCATGTTTTTTCTTTTTTTTGATGTCTGCATAATATTCCTTTATATATATATGCCACATTTTCTTTATCCATTCATCCATTGATCGACATCTAGGCTCTTTCCATAGTTTGGCTATTGTGAACATTGCTGCTATAAACATTGGGGTGCATGTACCCCTTCAGGTCACTACATTTGTATCTTTGGGGTAAATACCCAGTAGTGCAATTGCTGGGTCATAGGATACCTCTATTTTCAACTTCTTGAGGAAACTCCATACTGTTTTCCAGAGTGGCTGCACCAGTTGCAGTCCCACCAACAGTGTAGGAGGGTTCCCCTTTCTCCACATCCTCACCAACATCTGTCATTTCCTAACTTGTTAATTTTACCCATTCTGACTGGCTAAACCTCGTTGAGGTTTTGATTTGGATTTCCCTGATGTTGAGAGATGTTGAGCACTTTTTCATGTGTCTGTTGGCCATTTGGATATCTTCTTTGTAGAAATGTCTGTTCATGTCTTCTGCCCATTTCTTGATTGGATTATTTGTTCTTTGGGTGTTGAGTTTGATAAGTTCTTCATAGATTATAGATACTAGCCCTTTATCTCATATGTCATTTGCAAATCTTCTCCCATTCTGTCGGTTGTCTTTTGGTTTCGTTGACTGTTTCCTTTGCTGTGCAAAAGCTTTTTATCTTGATGAAGTCCCAATAGTTCATTTTTGCCCTTACTTC
>NC_138382.1:66523926-66579163 GCF_054177405.1 Leptonychotes weddellii
TGCATAATATTCCATTGTATATATATACCACATCTTCTTTATCCATTCATCTGTCGATGGACATCTTGGCTCTTTCCATAGTTTGGATATTGTGGACATTGCTGGTATAAACATTGGGGTGCACATACCCCTTCAGATCCCTACATTTATATCTTTGGGGTAAATACCCAGTAGTGCCTTTTTACTTGCTTTCCTCTCCATCTGGATTGTGCTTTCCACCCCCACTCCCAGATCTTCATGGGGCTGGTTCAGTCTTATCTTTTGGATCTCTACTCAAGCATTGTCTTCTCACAGAGAAATTTCTCTGACCACCTAATCAAAGTTAGCCTTTTTTACCTTTTGGGAGCTGAATCAGCATGGGTAAATCTGCTAAGACATATAAGATTTTTTGTGCTTCCTTAGTTTGGTGACCAAAGGAGGAGAGGGTAGTAATTAGAGATTGGGCTAGACAACTAGTCAGAAGCCAGGTAATGCAGGGTTTTACAGATCAGCTAAATAGCTTGTATTTTATTCTTTGGGATCTGGGTAGTGTTCTTCTGACCTCTATATAGTTTCATTCAACCATCATTTATTCTTTTATAAATCATTTATTTAAAGATTTACTGTCAACCAAGCACTGATAAATACTAGGAATGCAAAACTGTCTTTGACTTTAAGGAGTTTTCAGTTATAATTCAGAACCTAAAATACTTGATATCCCCAAGCACATATAAAAATCCTGAACCATGTGTTCTTCCAACCCCCAGTAGACTGTGATCCATTAAGAAGACATCTCCTAAATGAAGCAGTTAAGATACATCAGATTCATATGCCTGCGAGTCTCCAAACCTAAGTAGATCTGCTTCTCTCACATATTAATAACTCCCCTAGCCATCTTTTAGCTAAAGCCTGTAAATGAAGATGCTGAAGCCTTTGGCTAAAGACCTAGATAAAAATCCCACCCAAAGATCCCATAGACACAAACTTCAAGTTTCTCACCAAAAGGTTTCTTCCACCTGTAGCCAGTGGTGGAAAGAGGTGAGGAATTACTGAGGGGAGAGGTGTCAGGTTTCATCTTTCTCCTCCTGATAGGGAAGAGGCCTTGCACATCAATGAACATGCCATCTTATTGACTGTATTTCTACTCTGGGTGTCCCGGAGATGGAAGGTGTCAGTTTCCATCTCTTTGATTCATCACTGCAGCATGTTTGAGAGGAAATACAGGGGCCTCGTCACATTTCTTTCCCATCTCTTTTAATTACATTCAACAGAAGAAGACAAGTCTTATCTCCCCATAAGCAAGATGCTTTCACCAGTATGAAACTATTTGCTTGCTCTTCTGGTTTGAGGCAAAGCTCAGTTCTGTCATTTTTGACCCATCAAGGTTAACTAGAATTTTTTTATTTATTTCTTTTTTGTTTGTTTCTAACAGACATTGGAACAATATAACTTGGAAAATTCGTACATATGGCTCAGTAGCTAGCTACTGGCTACCTTTGAATACCCTCTAAAACTAATATTAATTAATTCTTTTACTAAATACAGTCCTTACTTAAGCATGTATGCTAGAGGAGATATTATCAACATTTTTTATGCCATGAAGAGCTTTGACAGTCTACTGAAGTCTATGGAATCCTTCTGTAGCAGATTAAAGATGGCCACAGTTTTTTGACACTTCTCCCAAAATGACTAGGGGTTTGTCTTCCTTCAAATCTGAGTTGGCCTTAGTGGTTCATGAGTAACCAAGAGAAAGGAGGTGAGGTGACATTGCATGACATGAAAAGCCAGGTCAGAAATCTTGTTTCTTCTGTTTTATTCTCATGGACTACTCTCTTATTGAATACTACCTCTAGAGATGCTTCCCTTTCAGAACTCAGCCACTAAGATGTGAGAAGCCATGGTACCAGGTGAGGGGGATGGGTAGGCCACCCCATTTGAACTTCCAACCATCTTGGGTCTAGCCCAGCTGAGCCTGCTGATGACTGCAACCCTAGCCAACAGTGAGCTGTAACCACCTGAGAGATCACGTATGACACCTGCTTACCTGGACCCTTTTCAAATTACTGATCCACAAAATCATGAGAAAATAAAATGGTTATTGTATGTGGATAAATTTTAGGATAATTTGTTACACAGTTGTAGCTAGCCAGAACAGATTTGCAGAGTAATCTTTTTAAATGCATGAAATAAAACTTAACAAAATTATAAAGAAAACTAGTATCAAATGGTTATAAAATACTTTTTAAAAGAATTTGATTTTAAATCACTAAACTTATTTATTGTTGAGTCCTTAATAAGAACTGGTAGTAGGTCTGTCTATAGCTATTCTAATTTTGAGTCAATGAAAGCAAAAAATTGAGAGTGCAAATTATCTGCTACAATTTTAATCAAATATAGAAATATGGGGGTACCTGGGTGGCTCATTTGGTTGAGTGTTTGACTCTTAATCTTAGCTCAGGTCTTGATCTCAGGGTCATGAGTTCAAGCCCTGTGTTGGGCTCCATGCTGGGTGTGGAGCCTACTTTAAAAATATATATATATATACATATATGTGTGTGTGTATGTGTAATATATATGTAATTTCATTTTTTTTTTCTTAGAGCATGCACAGGTGGGGAGGGGCAGAGGGAGAGGGAAGATCTTAAGCAGGACCACACCCAGTGCAGAGCCCAATGCGGGACTCGCTCTCATGACCCTGAGCCAAAATCAAGAGCCAAATGCTCAACTGACTCAGCCACCGAGGCACCCCTGTATGTAATTTCTAATGGTAAAAAATTTGCAAGTATTACTAAGTCCACTGTTGTTTGCTGTCATATTAAAGGACTTATAATTTCCACTAGATGATAGTGAAAATAAAGAAGTATTTTTCCATACAAATTTACTGATCCCTTGGGGTATCTTTGGATATGAGATTAAGAAATCCTGCTCTAGATTTTTCTCCTTCAGGTGCTTTTTTATACTCTTCTTTCCAACTGGAATAAACTTCCTCCTCTGAATATTCAAAAATTAATCCATTATTTAAGAACTCAGACATTTAAGAACTGAAATGTTACCTCCTCCACCAAGTCTTTGCTAACTCCACACCACCTCCAGTTCTAATCATTCCTCTAATCTTCCAAATGATACTTGATCTTTTATGTCTATTTATATACAAGCTATATGTTCCCTAATAGAGCCAGATTTCTTAAGAAAAGGATAAATGTCTTATGAATATGTCTCTAAAACAAGCAGATTCTTTCTTTCAGAAACTAGCAAAAAATATTATGCTTAATAGGTCCACAATAAAGTTATATCAGATTGACCAGTAAGTCCTTAAACTGGCTAATCACTAGCATCACCTAGAGAATTTTTAATAAGCACCAGCCCAATTTCATGTTCCAGCCCAATCTACTAAATCATAGTAATTGGGGATGGGCCCTGGGCTCAGTATTTTAGTAAGCATACCCCCACTCCCCCAAGTAATTCTTGTGTCTGCAGCGGGACACTGACCTGACTTTCAGAACCACTGGACAAAATAATAATAATAATAATAATAACAATAAATAGAGCAAATAAGATCCCCTTGTCTGAGCATTAAAAACCCTTCCAGATAAGCACTCAACTGACTTGCTTTACCTTACCCACACTGGCTGCCTGGACACATCTTAGGCAAAGTTCTGGCCATCTCTTCAGTGTTTTAATGAGCATTAGGATCACTTCCCAACTCACACTGATTTTTCTCATCTGTGAGAATCAGAGGCATGAGCTGCCATGTCTGTGTTAGATAACCCTGCTCCTCTGCCCACAAATAATTCATCCAATTACCTGAGCCAAGTAGACCAAACAGAAGCATTCCCCTAGAGAATCTGACTTGGAAATAAAGGGAGACAGTATTTTCCTGGTAGTGAGAAAATGTGAGGTTTAGGAGCTCCTGCTGAGTAGAGGAAGGAGATATGCAAAAGAAAATATAGAGCAGATGTACAAAGAGAACAGAATAAACCTTCTGGTGGTGATTCAGTTCCTAGTTCTAATTGTCCCTGAGGTCTTCTGCTCTCTACCCTTTCCCTAGTCACTTGGCATATTCTCCACCATTCTGATAAATTCTGCCCCCCCCCTTTTTTTTCCTGAGCTAGTTCAAGTTGGATCCTTTCTCTGGGGACCAAGAGTATCCTGATACTGAAATTTTCCCTTTCCCCACACCTCAATTCAAAGGGAGAGATTCTTAAAATACCCCTACCTCTCTTCCTTTGCTTGGTGGTCCAGTCTGTTCTAACAGCTTGAGCCCACATTGAAATCTAGCCTTCCTGATCTTCCCTAGCATTGATCATCTGTACCACACAAACTGGCAGCCTTATTATCCTGTTCTGTATCTTGCACTGACTCATCATTGTTTCCAAATTCAAAATGATATTTTTTAGGCGTTATTTAACTCTAGCATTTTATAGAATACAGATTAGATATCATAATATGTTTTTTGTAGAGTAGAAAGTTAAATGTGGGGCATATATATATGTATGTATATATACATACATACAATGGAATATTACTCAGTAATAAAACCCCCACATTTGTACAGGAGAAAATGGCACCAAGAGAAGTGTCTTCCATAAAGTCACGTAACATTTCTCAAAGTAAGTTCTGCTTGGGCACAACATCAATGAATAAAAAGTGCTCATGGTCAAGCCAATTTACAAAGACGTGCATCATTTACGTTTTTAACAAGTGATGTCACACATAAGCACAGCAAAGTTTCTGAAATCCTGCAGAAAAAGAAGTTATTTAAACGGTTTGAAACCAATTTTCTGGAAATTTAAGTATAAAAATCTTGTTTTATCAAACACTTACTGATTTGCTGTTCTGTTCTTTAGGATGTACTTTGGTAACCTCCTCCTCTTGACCTTTCTTCTTGTCCCAACCTAACAACATCTCAAGGAGAAATTTTATCATTCTCTCCTGCCACAGTTGAATGAGTAAGACTATAATCTTTCTCCATTTCTTTCTCTTAATCTAGAAGATTTAAACTATTTCATTTTCAAGTCTGTAACTTTCTTTTTTATTGAGATATAATTGACATATAACATTATATTAGTTTCAGGCATACACTATATGATTTGATATTTATATATACATATATATAGTAAAAAATATATAGTATATATAGTAAAATTCGATATACATAATCACCACACTAACTCTGCTTAACATCCATCACCACGCATATTTCCAACTTTTTTTCTAATAAGAACTTTTAAGATCTACTCTTTTAGCAACTTTCAAAAATGCAGAAAAGTATTGTTAACTATAGTCACCATGCTGTATATTACATCCCCAGGATTTATTTATTTTATAACTAGAAGTCTGTACCTTTCAACTACCTTCACCCATTCTTCCCCTACCCCCTATCTTTGGCAACAGCCAATCTGTTCCTTGTATCTATTGGTTAGTTTCTTCTTTTGTTTTCATTTTTAATTTTTTGAGATTTTATTTATTTGTCAGAGAGAAAGAGGGAGGGAATGCACAAGCATGGGGAGAAGCAGGCTTTCCCCACTGAGCAGGGAGCCCGATGTGGGACTCGATCCCAGGGCCCTGAGATCATGACCTAAGCTGAAGGCAGATGCTTAACCGACTGAGTCACCCAGGCATCCCTCGTTTTTGTTTTTGTTTTTGTTTTTAGATTCCACATGTAAGTGTGATTATATGGTTGTTGTTTTTCTCTGACTTATTTCACTTAGCATAACGCCCTCAAGTTCCATCCATGTTGTCACAAATAGTAGAATTTCCTTCTTTTTTATTGAGTAATATTCCATTGTATCTATGTATATATACATACATATATATATGCCCCACATTTAACTTTCTACTCTACAAAAAACATATTATGATATCTAATCTGTATTTAAAATATAGCCACTCTAACCCCACAATCAAATTCTGAGAGAAACAATCTGTCTTTCTCCCTCTGGTCTAAGCAGTGAGAGGGGATAAACCTTTGGCTTCTGGATTAGAGATTTGGCTCGCAGCTTAGTGAGAGCAGAAATCATGCACAGAATCTTAAAACTGAAAAGAATCTTTGAAATAATGTAAGCATCTCTATCTCACAGAAGCAGAGATTGAGATTCAGAATAGGGAGGTGACTTTTTCAAGGTCACATAGAGATTATTGCTTAGAGTTAAGATGCAAAGATGGGCTTTCAGCTTCTCCTTCCTGTATCCTTTCAACTAAATTCCATCACCTTCACCAACGTCTAAGGGTGGATTATTTGGGCTCTCCTTCTTCTTTTCCTCTTCTCCTTTCCCTTTTTCCTCTCCCTCCTCACCTTTCTTCTTCTCCTCCCTTCCCCTCTCTTCCTTCTCTTCTTCCCCCTCTTTCTTCTCTCCTCACTCCTCCTCGTCCTCTTCCTTCTTCGTTGCTCTTATGTGGCAAAAATCCCCATTAAATATTGAGCAAATTTGAAATTTCTCTGGCATTGAGAAAATCTCCATACAATTAAAAAGCAATAGACTATTGTTCTTAAATATTTTTGCTTCCCAGACCTCCCTGCAATCATATGAATACAATAGGCCTTCTAGCCAGGAAGAGTGCCTATATGCATGTACCAGGGAGCTCTGCACACTTTCAGAGGTTCATTTAGAGCACCATAAATCTCATCCATGCAGTAAACACCAGTGCCTCCTTTCTTGTGCATACTAACTAGTAGAGAATCTTGTGAAAATGAACATATTGTAATTCAGTAGGCCTAAGGATCTACATTACTAAAAGCCCCAGATGATACTGAAATCCACAGGCTACACTTTTAGTCCTGAGAGTATAGACCCAAATCACCATTTGCCTTTGGGTTGGCTTCTGTAGTATACACAAAATCTCCATGTACATTCATTTTTCCAAAAATAAATAATAATAATAGCTATAGCAACCTTGCAAGGTAAAAAGATAGAATGTATATAAATTTAAACAATTTTAATCTACCTACCCAGGTCATCTCCACCCAAAAAGGAATAATATAAAGATAAGAGTGGTCAAGGTAATGACCTAAAATGGTGAATCTTGTAAATTACAGAGCCAGATTTTCAGACTCTCAAGTCATGTACTTTCAATTATACTACATGGTTACATGGTTAGAAAATTTCTCTCTCTCTAACACACTCACACATGTACACACACACACATGCATACATATATAAAGTAAGATAAAGGAAATCATGCAAAGTGTTTGTAAAAGCTTTGCAATGATAAGGAAATAAAAAGACAAATTTCTTTCACACCAGTTTTTCCTAATTTTGTGTTCACACTGATTGAAGTTGAGGCTC
This sequence comes from Leptonychotes weddellii, assembly GCF_054177405.1. Classification (NCBI taxonomy): domain Eukaryota; kingdom Metazoa; phylum Chordata; class Mammalia; order Carnivora; family Phocidae; genus Leptonychotes; species Leptonychotes weddellii. The sequence continues at coordinate 66,531,192 of NC_138382.1, forward strand.
TAGATTTGTGGAGCTTGGTTCTGCCAAAGATTTGGTATATTTTCTTTGACAAGTTACTTAACATAACAGAGCCTCAGATCCTATTTTTGTTAAATAATTGAGTTATACTTATTGAGACAGAAAATTCAGTGTTGTTTCTTCAGGGGGTAGGAGTTGTTGTTGTTACTGTTTTCAGAATGTTTGTGTGTCCTGGAATCATAGGTGACATGGGAACAAATTGGAAAACATTGTCACTCATTATGGTTCAAATCCTTGATAATTCCCTCCCCTTCTGTTTTATTTTGTTTTGTTTTGTTTTCTGTCACTTGCCTTGTGGGAAGATGGGATCTGAGCCCCCTCAATGTGCCTGCTGTTACTTGTGTAGACAGACATGAAGTCACACCAAGTAAAGCATTTAAATAGTTCAGAAGCTTGAGGGGAGTTGATTTAGGTCTATGAAATCCTACACACTCTCATTCTTCCTTATAATCAGGATAATCTCCAGTCTGGGATGGGAAAGCACCATCACAATCTTTAAAAGGGACAACTTTGCTTTTTCCAGGACCTTATCAATTTGGCTAGATTGATAAAGAGTGCACATCAGTCTTATCAGTTCGGGTCAATATAGGAGAAATGTGATTTTGGGTGTTGATGTTTACTTCGGAAATATCTAGAGAAGTTTTATCTTGCTTGATGTGTAAACCACTAAGGTAAATAAAATCATAATGATGAAGAAATGGACCTTACTCCTATCAGTGCCTATAAGAACATCACTCTTACGATCTTTAAAGACAATAACAATAGCTAATACATGTTGACCATTTACTCTAACTCACTAGGTTTAAAACATACTGGGTTATCTCATGTAACACTCCATGGTAGCCCCATATGATAGGTACTGGTATGAATATCATTTTTAGATTAGGAAATTGAGAATTAGGATAAGTAAGAGGTAGTGAGTGGTAAAGTAAGAAAACCAAATTAAGCTGTAAGTCTACAAATACTGTAACCTTGCATATTCTGCCTCAATTGTACTTAATCATATAGTTCATGTTAAAGTATATGTATTCAGTCATTTTATAATTCAATTAATGCATAATTTGGCTCAGTTGAATCTCTGTTTGTGCCACATACAGATATAATCTTAATGGGCACTTAAGAGTCAAGAAATTCAATCCAGGTGTGATAGATTATTTGCAAAAAGACAGTAATTATTTCTCTCCACATCCTTTTGCCAGGTGATTTTGCAGCATTTTCTATGAAGAAGTGGAGTCTCTTTGCACTTCCCTTGAATTTGAGCTAGCTTTGTGACTTTATGTGGGCAATTAATGTAGCGGAAATGATATTGCACCAGTTCTGAGCCTAAGCATCAAGAGACCTTGCATACTTTCACTCTCTCTTAGTCCTCTACCCTGTGAACAACCTGGGATAGCTTGTGGGATAAGAATCATGTGGCTCAGTCACCCCTGTAACACCAGCCAACAGTCAGCCACTGTCAAACGTGTGCGTGAGGCCCTAGACCAGTCCCTCTCTAGCCAAGCTGCCAGATGACCATAGACACATGAGCAAGCCCTGCTGAAAACAGTCAGCTTACCTGGACCAACAGAACCAGAATCAATCAATGCGTATACTCATGAATAATATTAAATGGTGGTTGATTAAGTCGTTAATTTTCTTGGAGTGGCTTGTTATGCAACAATAGGTAAGCTAGACATCAAGAAAACAATAGCGAAGGGCGCGTGGGTGGCTTAGTCGGTTAAATGTCTACCTTCAGCTCAGGTCATGATCCTGGGGTCCTGGCATTCAGCCCCATGTCCAGCTCCCAACTCAGCAGGGAGTCTGCTTCTTCTTCTCCCTCTGCCCCTCCACCCCACTCTTGTGCTCTCTCTCTTTCTCTCTCAAATAAATAAATAATCTTTTTTTAAAAGAAAACAATAGCAAAAATACCTATTTTCTTCCATGTTGCCTGTTAACTGTAGCTTTTTGCATCCTTCCTTCCTTCATTCATTCAATAATCATCTGATAAATGCCTACTCTGCACCTGTATGTGAAATAAACCAAGCCAGAAATATTAATTAGGGGCTTTAAAATATGGTCTATTATAATAAGGCATCTGTTTACTATGGAATCAGCTAGAGAGAGCAGGACAGTGGTGCATTCTTTAGAATAAAGCACTTTTGTCATCTAGCATTAAAAAGCACTTCCTGAGTTTATCAAGTCTTAGCTGTTCTGACCAAAACCCTGCTCCCCAACTCAATACCTGGGTTTCTTCATCTTTTGTCTGGCTGTAATTTGGTTCATTTTGCTGCATCCCTTGCACATTTCCCAGTGCCTATTTCTGTCCTCTTAGACTTAGATCAATACAGCTAACTTTTTTTTTTTTACTTTTCTTTCATTTGACCCACTTATTTCTGTCCCAGTTCTTAATTCAGAATCTCCCTGTGACCTGTCTTATCACTACTCAAATGCCTCAGTTTACCCTTAGACAGAGTTCTAACATGATGAATGGCACCCACCAATCACCACCTGCCAGAATACTTTCCTTGCAGTGTCTTTGAGGCATAAAATACTAAAAATGATGATGGGGAAGAACTTGGCAGATATAAAAGAGCTGTAAATATACATGCTAACTCATAAATCAATACCAATAATAAATTGTGTTCAAGTGCTATTTAATTCTTCGTGATCATCAATAAAGATATAAAAAGTTCATCCCCAACACCCTGTCTGTGGTTACCCTCTGAGCACCTGTATGTGGTTGTCTGCACCATTCCTCATCATTCTGTTTACTGTCTCCCTGATAATCTGCTTTCATTTGATTCATCTCCTTCTGGAAGCACTTCACTATGGGCTATCATTTTCGGGGTGGCATAGAAGAGAGGATGCTTTTCCTCCTATGTACAGTTAGGGAACTTGTCCATCAAAAACTTGCACTAGTGATATTTAACCGGAGAGCATCTCCTTTTTCCTGGTCTCATTTAATCCACCACTCCCAGGAGCTGGTGGTTGGTTGTGGCTGGAGTTTAGCAGGAAGCAGCCCACCCCCTGACACCCAGCACCCTTCTCACCCCCACTCCTCTTCTTCCCAACACCACCTTCTCGGTTCATAATTAGACTCTGCAACCTCCAGGTTCCTTCCACGGAGTGATGAGCTACTAAAAATACAGCCCTATAGGAATACGTTCAACTTCTATTCCTGTTTTTTCTTTTTTTTTTTTAACACCAGTTTCAGTTGAACAAAGCAGTTAAACAAAGGGGGAGAGAGAAGGTGCTGGGACTGCGGAGACGGAACATCGTCGCACACTTTGTTCATTTTAATTACACAGAGTCATCATTTAGCAGGAGCCCAAGGATGCCGCTCACAGATCTCTCTTCTTTTGATATTTTCCATTTAAAGCCTCTTGCAATGACCCTGAACATAAATATCTTTATTGTAATCCTGAAACCCCCTACATCTCTTGTGCTGCCCGTGAAACAGGCGCCACTGCTTTTACAGTGTGGGGAAGGCTGGACATAATTGGACCATTCTGCTAATGAGACCTACTTCCATCACTCTGCAGCCTGTCTCATGGCACTGACGATGGACCTCTTAAAACAGAAGTGAGGGTGGCGCAGTAGGAGGGCGATGTGGGGGACTCCCAGCTCTACTAAGAGTTCTCAATCTTAAGAAGTAGATAAACAAAGCCAGATCACATGTGTGAGGGGAAAAAAACAAAACTCTTGCTTGTGTGAAAATCTAAAATCTGGAATTTTCTACTCCTCACCCACGAGCTTGATATTTAGCAACTGCTATTTTAAAATCTGTCTTGTGACAATGCATAAATGCCTCCTTTTCTTTGATAATATTAGGTACCATTTAGCTAATGCATGTTGTATATCAGCTGTACTGATAAAAAAAATCATATATTGGATAGTTATTTAATCTGCATAAAATAATTATGAGGAGGTGCTACTTTCCCTGCTGTATACATAAAAAATACTTACATTGGTAAGGCTTACATTGGCTCAATAACATAGTAAAGGTCATACAACTAGTATATGGATGAGCCAGTATTTGAACCCATGAGGCCTCAGTTGAAAACTTCAGCCTTTAGCCATATGGTGCTCACTAGAAGAACTGGACATATGAAGACAGAGTCAATTTTATAATTAATTCACTGAATGAACATTTATATAACTCCTAATATATGCAAGGCCCAATGCTAGGCAGTGAGGTAGTTTAACAGACGAATCTCATCTTTTGAATTGCTAACAATCTGAAGTCAAAGAAATATATTTACACAAAGTATCTGCTGTATGGTAAAACATCTTAATAATAGATTTGTGGTGCTCAAAAGAGGGAGTTATAAGACCAGAGAGACTGAAGTAATTGTGGCTAGCAGGAATCGAGCATGGCTTGAATGGGGAGTTCTCCAGTATCACAGCCTCTGTCTTTCCATTTTATCACTACATCTCTAGTGTCTGTATATGTTGGTGCTTGGTACATAGTTGGTATTCAATAAACATTAGTTTAATGAATGAAGGGGTCAATGAAGGAAGGGGTAATGAAGCATGTGACTGACTTAATGACTGAGTACATGAATATAATTTTCAAGTAGAAACCTGAAAGAAGCTTAAACATATGCCCAGTGGACAAGAGAGAGGAGCTTCTAAAAATCAAGGAATTGAGCAACAGCATGGCTAGTTTAGAAATAGGAAATAATTATGAGATATAAATGCTCTGCTAGGGAGATTGAATTGTTAAACTCTAGAAAATAAATTGGAAGCTACTGGATTTTTTTTTTTAAGATTTATTTATTAGAGAGTGCACATGCATGAGAGTGGGGGGAGGAGCAGAGAGAGAGCATCTTCAAGCAGACACCCCACTGAGCACAGAACCCAAGCTGGGGCTTGGTCTCACAACCCTGAGGTCATGACCTGAGCCAAAACCAAAAGTTGGATACTTAACTGAGCCATCTAGGTGCCCAAGGAAGCCATTGGATATTTTTAACCAGGGAGGAGAAATGATCAGATAAGCATTTTGGAAAGAATTATAGAGGGCGTCAAGAGATGGTAGAAGGAAATCAATCTATATTTATAAAATTTTATTTGAATTATATTTCGCTGAATTAAGCTGATAGAAAAAATTATAAAAAAATATTTGCTGAGACGTATGTTTTAATATCCTAATCAACTCTTTTTTTCTAATACGTACTGTGCTTAACATGGCTACCTAAAGCAATTAAAGCAACTTGTGGTATGGATCAGTTATGTACATAAATGTAGCTTTGTGATCTTGGCCATGTTAATTAGCCTAGTTTTTTTCCCGATGTATAGAATGGGTATATTGATTTCAGCATAGCCCAGTAGTGAGTATTAAAGTACAATAACATTTATGAAAAAATTGTATAAGCCATAGAAGTGAGGATCCTAGTATTATCATTAGGATACTACAATCAGTACAAAGGCCAGTGTGGGTAATAAAAGTTGAGGAACTACGAACATTAGCACTGTTGCCCCGCATTTCTCTGTTGGCGGTCTGCTACAAGATGGTGACCATGGGAGCATAATCCTCAAATCTGAAAGAAATGAGATTTATTGAGTATCCTTGGTTCTAAACAGTGTGCAGCACACAGTGAGTACTAAATAAATTACCTTTACCGAGGACGTTGATATCTGAAATCACCTCTATCTTCCTGTGCAAGAATTCTTCAACCTCTCAGCTTTTATTTTCCCCTTCTTTCCCCCACTTTCAACTTCTGCCCCGCCATTTACCCACACATATGAACAAAGATGGAGGCACTCTTCTAAGCATCTTTTTCATGTCGGTTAAATGCCAAAATAGGGGCTTAATTTAAAAGCCTATAAATATATATTTCAGAATTATGTGTGTAAGTATATATATACACATATATATGACAAAGAATAAGCTAACACAGAAAATTCAGGGCTACAGATTGTTGGCTGAGTCTCTCGTCAGATTTCATATATCTCTGATAATTTCTCCATCTGAAATGAAAGAATTTATTTATTTCTGTCCACTCTCTGGCACAGCCTACTGAATTCCATCATCCACCCAGTCACAAATGGATTACGTTATACCAAACCACTGCAATTCATTTACGTGAGCCTTTATTTATTTATTTATTTATTTTTACCTCTCAGCCCCTGGTGACACATAAAGATACATCAGCCCATTCACATCCTCGCGGGCGCTCACTCTCTCCCTAGCTCTCTTTGGGTTGCAAGAATGATTGTATCTGTTCATAAGCTTTTAAAACGGATATTTGATTTGATTTAGATGGAGACTCATTGAGCTAATTTCATTATGATTAACTGTCTACTGTGAGTTTTATACTTTTTGTGGTTCTGAACCACTAATGTAATCAGATTTGTCAGTGAACAGTCTCTGGCCACATCAGCAGGTCATTTTTGGTGAGAAAGAAGGTAAACTAGAGTTCAGTGTAGGCAGAGATGGATTCATTGACACAATTACAGGCCTACTCCGCCCACAACAGTACTAGGCCCTGGGGAAAAGCAAGATGAAACAGATATGATGGCCTTTTTCATCAAAAAGCTCTCCACTCCAAAGGAAATACAGACGATTGCAATGAAGGGTAATATGTGTAATAATAACAGTATGAATAAGTTTTCACAGAGAAGAAATTCATTCATTCATTCATTTATTCGCTAAATATTTCATGAGTGCTAACAATGTGTCACGTAAAATGAGTTTTTCTCAGATATGGGGTCAGGAAATATTTTGAAGACAGAGTCACACCTGAGCAGTGTTTTTTTTTTTTTTTAAAGATTTTATTTATTTATTTGAGAGAGAGAATGAGAGAGAGAGAGCACATGAGAGGGGGGAGGATCAGAGGGAGAAGCAGACCCCCTGCTGAGCAAGGAGCCCGATATGGGACTTGATCCCGGGACTCCAGGATCATGACCCGAGCCGAAGGCAGTTGCTTAACCAACTGAGCCACCCAGGCGCCCCACACCTGAGCAGTGTTTTAAAGGGTGAAGAGAACTTTACTAGTTAGACCTTGTGGTAGATAATTGGCAACAGTGGTGGCAATCGTTCCTTTCCCTATATCCAAGACTCTTGGAAATCAGATGCTGTATCTCTTCTCATAAAGCAGTAATGTCTACCTTGTTCCTTTCTCTTCCCTCCCTCCATGAATCTAGGGTGGCTCCCTTAGAATTCGCTTTGGCCAAGAGAATATAGAAGAAGCAATGTTGTGCCAGTTCTTAATTTCAACCTCAAGATACCTTGCAAGCTTCCATTTTCTCTTTGGAATTCTGAGGCCACCATAAAAATAAGTGTAGACTAGCTTACTGGATTGTAAAAGCCATGTGGCTTAGCCATTTCAGTCACTCGAGATAATAGCCAGCCAAACCTAGAAGCAGAGAACCTAGCTGCAGAGTTGCATTAGTGATTCGACCCAAGACCAGAAGGGCCATCCAGGTTGGCTTATTCCAAATTTCTAACATAGAATCATGAAGCAAATAAATGAGTGTTGGTTCAAACCACTAAATTTTGGAAGGTTTTGTTAAGCTACAGAAACTAAATATTTAGATACCACCTTCCAGAGGGTGGAGATAGCATAAGCAAGAGCACTGAGGCAGGAATCCATCAAGAGAACTTCAAGTATCTATGAGAGGTTCAATGTCCTCATTAACGTCATTCTAGCTACAAATGATGAAAATTCAATTCAAGCTAGTTTGAGCCAGTAAAGGAATTTATTGGCTCTCATAGCTGGTGATTGCAAGGGGCAGATCTAATTTTAGAAATAATTGGAGCTACGTGTCCAAATGATGTCATCAAGACCCTATTCTTCTACATTAAATGCAGTTTTTAGTTTGTAAGCTTAATTATTACATGGGTTCTCTTCTTGTCCTGCAGAGTTCCATGGGGAAGCGTCAAGCCTTCATTGTGTCCCCAGTTAGCTAACTCCAGGATGACCTTCTCACCCTCAGAGCTCTGATTTGCTGTGGGGGAGGTGGAGAAAAATTCACAAGACCATTAGGGAGAAGGAATAGTTTCCAAAATGAAAATAGGTGTCGTATCACCAGAGAAAATAGGTTGGAAGAAAGACTGGCAGGGATTAAAAACAATAGCCTCTCTCTGTCAGTTAATTTTCCAGTTTCAACCAACAGAATGCCCATCTCCAGCTGATTTATATGATAAATGAACTATAACCAAAGTTTGTTTTATCACGTCACTTAATAAATGAGATATGTTGTTGACCTCAGAATAGTTTGAATTGGAGATTCATGATGCTATCTGGGATTTGGCACCATTTCTCCATGTGATGCCAGAGTTTTTCCTTGTCTTTTGTCTTTCTTTAACCTGGCTTTCCTCATGCTAGCAAGACTGACCATGGCACCTCCAGGCCTCACATCTGCAAATTATAGAGTCCAGAGACAAAGAATCTGTTTTCTCTTCTACCTTTGCAAGTGAAGTCCTAAGATTCACTCTGCAGTGACAATCTTAGGTCTTATGCCCAACTACAAAACAAGAACTATGGCCCAGAACCACAGGGAACCAATCATGGAAACTGGGGCTAATGAGGAGGGGAGAAATGGAAGCTGACAAGGCAGGTAAAGATGCTTATTATTTCCACTACAGTCAGAATTGATGGGGAACCCTGGAGAAAGGTGATGGGAGATGAAACTCAGGAGCAGGCAGGGTCAGCACATAAAGGACTTTGAAGTCCATGCTTAAAAGTCTCTGGGTCAGTCTATACATTCCTAGAATTCCTCTGAAATGCCAACACCAGGTGAACATGGATTATAACTCATCGTCTGTCAGGATTCATTCGTTTCTTCATCCATCCATCTAGTCAGCATATCTGCTATGGGCATCTATTATAGCCAATAGACTCTGACAACTACTGATGGCACACAGATGTATTAGGTACTGCCATCTCCCCGGGAGCTCACAGTCCTGTAGGGAGGCAAGTACTTAAGAAAATGTTTGCCATATATTAGCAAAAGTGTGCAGAGAGAACTTGCTTTATTTAGTAGGTGTTCATCTTCCTGGAAGGATGAGAGTCAATAGGACTGTAACATAAATCCTATGGTGAATAAGCCAGAAAGAGTCAGAAACAACATCTGTGATTTATTGGTAAAGTCAAAATTCACCTCTGGGTTTGATTTGCATCACTTTATTGAATTTTCAGAACACCTCAGAAGTTTGACATTATTATTGGTGTAGCTGGTGAGGAAACTGAAGCTCAGAGAATTAACGTGCCCAAAAACCCTGAGGCAAAAATAAGAAATTAACTTGATTCTTACTGAATCTAAATTGTGTGATTCTAATCATTACCTTACACAACATATTATATTGGGATCTCAGATGTTCTTAGATATTCCAGTTGCACATAGTCACCTTGTCTTAAAAAAAAGCAAGGCAATAATAATTCAAATATATATGCCATAGTTGTAGCTATTCTAATGGTTTCTCCACTGTTTGTGTGTGTGTGAATTTCCTGGGCTCTTCCTTTATCTTGACCCCACCTTTGGCTGTGAACTGCTTCTGCCAAAACGGCTTAGGGAATATTTTCTCATCCTGTACTATGATCTCTCCCTGTTCTGCAATGGATCGATTTAGATGTGGAAGCCAATTTTTTCCCTTTCTTTGATTTTTAAAAAGAGGAATGAAACAAAAATCTCAAGACAGGCTTGTATATGGGTAGATTATTGAAGAATCAAGTCATGAAAGGAATTTCTATTTCAGCACAAACACACACACACACACACAAACCTTAAAAATTGAATTATTCTGTTTCTGAAAGTCCACTTGTTTCTGCTTGTCAGTGTTCATCCTCATAGCACATTTCTTGGTTGCCCTTTGTCTCATTTCCTCTCTGTACTCCTCTCTTCTTTATTTTCCATTTTTACTTTCACCTCGTAGTTTCTGTCCAAATTAGTTTAGCTACTTCTTAGTTTCCTAGGCTCCTAACACCCTATATCTTTAAGACAGTATCAACCACCCCAGGAAGATTTCCAGGGTATTTTCCTATTTTAGTCTTCACTCTAAAAGGATTTCAAATGCTACTTTTAAAAATATTGATGGGGCACCTGGGTGACTTGGTTAAGCGTCCGACTCTTGGTTTCTGCTCAGGTCATGATCTCAGGGTCATGACCTCGAGCCCTGCATCAGGCTCCATGCTTAACGCAGTCTGCTTGAGTTTCTTTCCCTCCTCATCTCCCTCCCCCTTTACTTCTCCCTCTACTCATGCTCTCTCTCTCTAAAATAAATAAGATCCTAAAAAGTAAAAATATCGTTTCATTTCGCTGGTCATGTCCCCAAGGCCCAGATTAAGTAACATGCTCCTGACATGGAGGCAGGATGGCAAGTGGTACCCCAGCATACCGAGACAGGTTGTAAGGCTAGAATTCGTAGAGTCAGTGAGTGGAGCATTTCCTGTGAGTCTCGTAATGGCGTATCCTAGACATATGTCAATAGTCAAAATTTTCTGTCTGATATTAGGTGGTGGTGATCTCTTGCAGGGGGTGGGGGGCAAGTTCCTGTCTGATTGAGTCTGTATATAATATGGAATCTGGTGCATTATTGGATGCTTGGTAACTTTTATCAAGTCAAACTGAATTTTAACCAAGTAAGATAAAGCTGTAAAATAAATGAGAGTTAGATGATTATTTTTTTGTCTCTTATATTTTTGGTTAATTTCTTATGCTCTCCCTCCAAATTTATCAGAGAATTTTCCACTCTGGCTTACCTATGTTTTGTAAAGGAAACAAACAAACAAACGAAAAAAGATTTTGTGCATTCCTAGCAAACATAATAGAGGTGGGTATGTCAGAATTAGAGTGGTGATACCATCAATTACGCTGTTCCTCTTCACCTAGTCTTTCCAGTTCTGAAGTGACAGCATCTATGCGGTTTTAATATGGGAGGCTTTTTCTTTTCAAGGTGTTTGTGAGTTAGAAACAGAACAACAAAAACAATAATCACAGTCAAATACTACTTCACATGTATTAGAATGGTTGTTATCCCAAAAAAACCCAGAAGATAACGGGTGTTGGCAAGGATGTGGAGAAATTAGAAGCCTTGGGCATTGTTGGTGGCAGTGAAAAATCATGCAACCTCTGTAGAGTATGGTGGTTCCTCAGAAAGTTAAACATAGAATTACCTTATGATTCAGCAATACCACTTCTGTGAAAGAAATGAAAAGAAGGACTTGAACAGATACTTGTACACCTATGTTCATAGCAACATTATTCACAATAGCCTAAGGGTAGACACAACTGGGATATCCATTGATGTATGAATAAAGAAACAAAATGCAGTATATACCTACAGAGGAGTATCATTTGTCCTTAAAAAAATAATTACATTCTTGGGGCGCCTGAGTGACTCAGTTAAGCATCTGCCTTTGGCTTGGGTCATGATCTCAGGGTCCTGGGATTGAGCCCCACATCGGGCTCTCTGCTCAGTGGGGAGTCTTCTTCTCCCTGTCCCTCTGCTGCTCCCCCTGCTTGTGCTCGCTCTCTCACTCAAATAAATAAAATCTTTAAAAAAGTTAATTACACACTGATGCATTCTACAGCATGGAGGTACCTTGAAAACATTGTGCTCATTGAATTCAGACACAATGATTCCATTTCTATGGGGTACCTAGAATAGTCAAATTTGCAGAGAAAGAATGTAGAACAGTGGTTACCAGGGTCTGAGGAGAGGAGGGAATGGGTACAGAGTTTCAGTTTGGGAAGATGAAAAGTTCTTGAGATGGATGGCAATGATGGTTATACAATGTCAGTGCACTTAGTGCCACTGAGTTGTACACTGAAAAATGGTTAAAATGGTAAATTTTACATTATAACTAATAATAATTTAGAGCAGTTTATTAAGCCACCTCTATAAGTCACTTCTGCAAGTAGAGCATTGCGTTGAATGCCTGATGATGGTGATATATCTCACACATACCACAATCCTACAAGGTGGGGTTATCGGTCATGGTTCAGTCAGGCCAATTAGAAACCATGCCAGTTACTTAAACAGAGAGAATTTAATATGAAAAATTGTTTGTCATGTTATGGAGAACTGAAGAGAGCAAAGGGGGATGGGAAATTAAATAGGATTGAGGTATCTCTTCTGGGGCGGGGACCAAAGTAAAGAAGTCAGAATTATTAAAATTAAAAAGCTTGACAGAAGGGCTCCACTAAGCTGGGATTCAGACCACTGAGGAGGAGCCACTGACCGGCAGGGGCTGGTAGCTCTGGACATGTGGTGAGGCTGCTTCTGAGGTTGTTGGGAAACTACAAGCCAAAACCAAGTTCTGCTGCAGGAACACCTTACTGAAGCCAGAGGGAGTGAGGGGTGCTGAGTGATACTGGCAGGAATAAGAACTACGTAGGATGGATTATGTCTTCTCTTCCACCTCTTGTTTTGATGCCTCTCCCAGCATCTCCCCCTCCAGATGGCAAAGAAAATAAATATTTTCCACAGTAAAGAATGGTAGGTTGGAGCTGAGAGTCCATAGCTTAATAACTCATACAGTTTGTGTATTTATCCTTATTTTACAAAGAATAAAGCTATGATTTAGAGAGACCGGATAGTTTGGACAGGTCACACAGTCAGTTGGTGGAAGAGCCAGTGTGTGAACTCAGCTTTTCTTCAGTGGAAAGTACATCTTTCCCAATGTACCATCTTGTTTTATTGGTTAATTTGTTCGTTTCTTTGGTTATTCAAAAAAAAGTCTTTCTTTGAAAGTTTCCCATGTCAAGCACCATGCTTGGTGCTAGCAAGGCAAAGATAACAAAGTATGGGTGAGTCGCAACTTACAGTCAAATCAGGGATGCAGGGATTAGCTAGATGATCATAGCCAGATGGCAGGTGTTAACAGAAATGTATGGTATGCACTGGAGGACACTGAAGCATTTTGGTGACACTGGAGCTGTGGTCCTGGGTGTGCACTGTGGCAATCAAGGAAAAAATGGACATTTCTTTAGCAAGGGTGGTAGCATGATGAGAGCTCTTTGAGTGATCCCAGTTTCTTTACTCCTCTAAGATGAAGCCTATTAACTGAGCATAGTGCAGGCACCAATCTGTGAAGCTTCTCTGCAAGGCTGGATGTTTCTCCGCTTGCCACGAGCCATAAGCCAGAGAGAGGTTGACCTTTCTACAGAAATGGACAAGGATTAGAGGTCAGGGATTTTGTTTAAGTGGGCCATCTTTGAAGTCCTTAAGTTTCGACAGATAAAAAGAGGTGCTCATAGGCCTATCTTCTGGGCCCTGCCTTTGATTCTCAGACAAGAATATACGAAATAAGATCATTGTGTCAGAGCACAAATTCTCATTTCCAGGAGCTTCCAAAGAGACTGATTTCTCCCTATATTTTAAGGCAAAGCAAGGAAACTTAACTTTTTCCTACCCTCTGCTTATTTATGTCATTGATGGACAGTGACTTACAGAATTCTCTTTACTTCATTTTTTTCTTTTTCTCACTTTAATGTTAAAATGAAGTGCTATTTACTTAGTTTTGACTGTGTAAGATTCTATCCCAAGGGCTTTACACATATTAGCTCAATTAATTCTTGCAAAAACTTAATAAGGAAGAAAATAAGGTTCAGAGAAGACAAGTAACCTGACCAAAGTCACACAACTAAGAAAACCCAGATTTAATACCAGCGCACAGGCCTAACAAGTGAGATAGATTGCCTTTCACAGATAGGAGTTCCTTCCCCTATCCAAAAATAATTATAAGTAGAATACTTGGCCAAAGGTAAATTAGAATAGTTTGCCACCAAAATAATGCTATTTGAGAAATAAAAATATTCAGACATGAATATATTTTTCATCAGTCTTTGCTTGTGCTTGAAATCCCAACTATTTTAAGCAATTCAATCAATGCATATTTTGTGTCTATTGTGTATGTGACATTGCTCTTGGCATTAGAGATACCAATAAATCGGTTAAAAACAGCTCTTATTATCCTGAAACTCAATCTAACTTACCAGTTATTTTGATCCTCAGAACAAACCAGAGGAATGGATCTATAACTTGAACCCCACACCTGCCCGAGAAAAGTGATCCTTTTCTTAGACTAAAAGGAGGTAGCTTTCTTGAGAGCATGAAAGGATCTTTAAAAATTCCCTTCTTACTCCTCGTGGACTTATTTCTTGTCTACCTTTCCATCCTAATATAACAGGAGGTGAGGTTCAGGTATGACTTCTATTAGGGAGATGCTTTAGTTTTGGAGAGGTGAGGGCTTTAAGTCAGGACAGGATGTTAAAGGGCTGATGTGTGTGGTTTGTCAGGGAGAAGAAAGGGGGCTCCTGACATCTTTATGGCATACTGTCTTACCAGCAAGGATCAATTATTTAAGGCAAAACCCACTTAACCCGGATTAAAGAATAAGGATTGGCTAGTGTTCTCTATATACTGTCTCTAGGATCCCCACCCTAGATGAGAGGTATGCTGATGGGCCCCAGTTATAGACGATGCAGGGAAACTTTCATGTTCTTTTCAATCTCCCACTTCCCATGTGAGTTTGAGACCCGGAGAAATTAAGAGACTATTCATAGATCACAGTCAGCACAGGATGAAACCCCATGTTTTCCACCTCCAAAAGCAGTATTCCTTCCTTTTCAATACCCCAACACAAAGGACCATCCCTTCAATCCCCCCCCTTGACACAGAAGGTGCATTTCTATAAACATTAAAAAGTGGTATCTGCAGAGTCCACATCAATCCATCTTTTAAATCTTGCTTTTCATGGTGTTATTATGGGAGCACACTTCGTGAAGCGCTCTCTGTAGATGCTATTACCCTGCACGGCAGCTTTGGAAAGTGGGCTGAAGAAGCTGTGAGTTTGTGCAACAGCACATGTTAACATGAGTTATAATATGTCAGGGGCCCCGTGCTAACGATCACAGAACTTATTCAGCTCCTTTAAGGTTAATCAACTCAGCATTTGTGCCAGGTGTAATGTCTAATTAAAATGATGAACGGGTGGAGAATGCCTCCGGGCAGAGGGAGGAGATGGCACAAAGAGGGAGCACCCATGCCATATTGGTTTGGAAAATCAATAAGAGGAGCTCATTTTATCCCAGTGTTATCTGTGCATTTGCCATTCAGTGGCTCATTTGAAAAAGTGCCAACTGGCTGATGAGTAGGCTCAGCAGTGCTGTGTTTTTCAGCACTTAAGGATGCTCTGGTTGGAGAAAGCTCAGGGTGGCTCAGGATGTCTCTGGAAGTGACCAGAGAGAGCAAAGTGTGGTCAAACTGATCCAGGAAGCCATCCTGGGTTCCACTTCAAATGACCAAATCTGAGAGGTGGGAGGAAGCTAGTGAAAAGAGTCACCAGAAGAAGACTAGGGAAATCTGAGTTGGAGTCTCAGTTCTGCTAGTAAATAGATTCTTAATCTCAGGGAAATATTTTCAGCCCTCATTTTCATCATCTGCAAATGTACATAATCATAACATTAGCTGCCTCTTCTAACTATGTAAGTTTGTTGTGAGGATTGGAATAGTTTTTGACTGTGAAAATTATGTAATAATATTCAGATTTTTAAAATATATTTAAATAGGTACCTGTATCTCTTTTTATGACTCTATTTGTATGTATTAGTTTATTTCATAAATATTTACTGAACATCTACTATGTGCTGAACACTCTTCTA
This sequence comes from Leptonychotes weddellii, assembly GCF_054177405.1. Classification (NCBI taxonomy): domain Eukaryota; kingdom Metazoa; phylum Chordata; class Mammalia; order Carnivora; family Phocidae; genus Leptonychotes; species Leptonychotes weddellii. The sequence goes on from NC_138382.1 coordinate 66,546,798, forward strand.
ACTCCAAGGAAGCAGCAAGAAATAGATCTGTGACTGCTTCGAGGAAGCTGAATGTCTAATGATAGAGAAAGTATCTCTTGATACTTTCAATCAAGTTATACTTGATTATGGTCTACTTATGTTTGGTCAGGTTTTTTCGTTCCTTTTCTAAGGAAAGCCAACTCTAGGAAAACTGACTGGAAGGTCAGGCATAGAAAATAAAGAGGGGGTCACTCAGTTTTAGCAAGGTACTTTTAATTTATTAAGATCAAGTGTTGGTGACCATCATTGTTTTCTTAGAATGTAATTCATAAGTAAACCTTGGAAAAATACGGAATTGTTCATCATTCACCTTGAAGTATTAGATGGACATGATTTTTTATTTCAGTTCACAGTTCACAGCTCACTGAAAGTACTTTTTTAGCCCATGAATAATTTAGAATGGCAGATATAATGAGATCATATGGGTTTGTTTTTTTTTTTCTTAGAATGGTTCTCTAATCTCAACTTGAAAACCTCTTCATGGGACATCATTAAATCATGAGATTGCCCATACCACTGCTAGAGAACCAGGGGGGCCTATAGTTTATTGATTCCCTTGTCTACCATTTAACACTTTCATTATGAGACTTTTATTAGACACTTAATATTTATCAGTTGTTTTCCTATATAGATTATGAGAGATAAAAATTAACCAAGAAGATACCTTCTTTTGACATATGGGGTTCATGGAACAAAACCACTTAAGTATCACATGGCAAACTGTTATCTATCTTATAGTCTGAGATAAATGACACCTGACATATGGCACAGGGAAAGTGGCTCAGAAGAAATGAATATTTAAAAATGGATAGTTCTCAGCATAATACCCTCCAGTTCCATCCACGTCATTGCAAATGGCAAGATTTTATTCCTTTGATGGCTGTATAATATTCCATTGTATATATATACCACATCTTCTGTATCCATTCATCTGTCAATAGACATCCTGGCTCTTTCCATAGTTTGGCTTTTGTGGACATTGCTGCTATGAACATCGGGGTGCACATACCCCTTCAGATCCCTATGTTTGTATCTTTGGGGTAAATACCCAGTAGTGCAATTGCTGGATCATATAGTAGCTCTACTTTCAACTTTTTGAGGAACCTCCATACTGTTTTCCAGAGTGGCTGCACCAGCTTCCATTCCCACCAATAATGTAGGAGGGTTCCCCTTTCTCCGCATCCCTGCCAACATCTGTCATTTCCTGACTTGTTAATTTTAGCCATTCTGACTCTCATTGAGGTTTTGATTTGGATTTCCCTGATGCCGAGCGATGTTGAGCACTTTTTCATGTGTCTGTTGGCCAAAAAAAAAAGGATAGTTCTCAAAAGAAATCACTTATAGTGTCCCTGGAAATTCATGGGTCTCAGACTCCAAATACTAGAGTAAGTTTCTAATCCTCTTTCCCTTAACCTAAATTTTGCTCAAGATTCCATGACACTGCAGTTATTGACAACTGTTTTGAAGAAAAAGAATAGAGAAGTGGCTCATTCTAAGAAAGCATATCATTATGTTTTAGTCTAGTCTTAACTAGAAGGGAATAAAGGAGAAATCTAGAGAAAACGGTATGGATACAGGTCAGAATTTGCATTCTTAGGAAGAATAGATAAAACTATGAAACAAAAGACACCAAGTTAATTTAAACTTAAAAAAAGTTTTTTGGTGATAGGTTTATATAGGGAAGGAAGAAGAACTTAGCACTAAGAACTTATACATTGGAGGAGTGAACAGTATGTAATTGAAGAAGGTATAACTGACTTTTTCCATACCTTGCACCTGACGTTGATTTTTTTTTTTTACACTGATTAAAGAGCTGGTATAGAATGATTTTAGTAAAAGTGGCAGAATCTAACCCACTGGGTATCATAATTACTAAGGCTCTGGACATATTGGGTAGTGCCTTATTATGAGGTGGAGGGGTGGAAATTATTGCTGGTGGGAATCTCAGGTAAAAGTTGACTAAGAATTTCTTGAACACTTGGTTGAATGCCTAACTCTGTCTTTGATGTTAAAACCCTTATCCAAGAAAGTATATTATCTAATTGGGTCTTAAGAAGTGAGAGGTATAAAAATAAATAGGGAAAAGAGGAAGGTATGACCACCATCATTACTATAACAAATAAAAACACTGAGACTAAACAATAAGCTTTATCAAGTGCCCACTATGTGTCAGACACCAAAAAAGTATTTTACCAATGTTATCCCAGTTGATTCTCAAAGCATCTTTATGATGTGGGTATTCTCCCTTGTATAGATGAGGACTTACACATCACCACGTGTCCAGTACAGGCTCAGTGGCAATAACTACCACAACATTTGGAATCGTAAGTTGGAATTTGGAAGGCTACTATGGCATGTTCTGTTGATCTCTGAACTTTCTTTGAGAAAGAAATAACTCATTTCAACCACTGTCTTTTGGAATATCTTCACTTCTGTCTTATCCTATGTAATACAATGGATATTAGGATTGTGATTCTCAGACCTGATTCTATAAGCACTTGAGAGGTCTTTACTTATCTTAACTGATCCATCTTAATTTTACAATAAAATTGTCTTTTTTTTTTTAAATACACACCACCTCTTGAAGAAAATGAAAGTGTTGCAAGCATACAAAGATGAAATGTGTTCTATTATAAAACAGCAATAACAACAAGACCTCTTGAACTTTCTGAGTAATGGAACTGGAAAAGACTTGAGAAAATATAAACCAAGGCCCAAACCTGTGATGTCATTGATACTCATGTTTCCAAGTTTGCCCAAATGGTGTAAAGGCGAGAGTACTGGTAGCTTGACATCAGATAAACTTGATGGGTTTTTACCATATCACCTATAAACGATGTGATTTGGGGTCTTTGTAACACTACTTTGAGACTTCTATATCTTATTACATTAGAGTAAATCATAGCTGACCTGGTGTGCCACAGATTTTCTGAAAGAATCAAATGAAGCAAAACATATACAGAATATCTCTGTTAGCTGGAAAACTTGCTGAGTTTTTGGAGCCTGGCTTTGCTCAGTGCCCTTGAAGAGTCCAAGAAAAATGACAAGGTACAGTCACTACCTTCACTTTCTTATCAGCCAAGATTAATAAAAATAACAATAAATTAGAAGGAGTCTGTAATAACTTGTGAATTTTGATTGACTCCAACAGACATATACATATCAGAGGTGGCTTCAGATAAAATACATCATTTTGATGTGGCCAAGGTTGAAGACTGAGGAGCCCCGTATAGATTTGTGAGTCATTCATGGCTAGAGGAAGAATAAACAAGACTTTAAGAGTGTGGACTCTCACAGAATTGGCAAACGCTCCCCTTTGCTTGTGAAGATTTAATTATGATACATGACGTAAGTATGGTATGACTGGAAAAGTGCATGGTATTTTACAAATTTGAGATTAGATTAAGGTTGATTTTAGGCACCACCTTTTCATTTTGGGGTCATCCTGGGACCTACTAATAAAGACATGATGTTGAGAAGTTATCAAGGTGGAGTCTCTGTACCCTTGCTACTCTGTTTTCAAAATTGGAGACAATAGTATCTTTTCTGATTATGCTGTGTCTGAGGTGAAGTCAGTGGCAGTGAATAGAGAAGCAGTATCCTTCCTTCTAATTGTATATTTCCTTTTGTTAATGCTTCAAAGCAAATGACATGAAAAATCCTCTTTAATGGTGATGAGCAGATTTTTCCATTTGTAGATGATGACCACATGCATTGATAGCAAGCCCATTCTTTATTTATGCTCAGCCGAGTTCTGCAAATAGAGAAATCGGCTAATTATCTACAAATTTTCATTCTTTATCTCCATAGAATTTTAATGAACAGGAATTGCCATTTACTTATTCATATTTGTGAAGAGGGAACAACCTTTCCCTTTGGTGATTTCTCTCACACTGTAGATCTCAAGACCTACAGTACTTGGAGAAATAAAATTCTGACTGATTATCTTTCCATCACTCACCAGTCTTCTCTACTGCCCTCCTGACCACTGTCTTCTGAATCAGGCTTCTTGTCCTGGATTATGAGGATGAGGTAGAGATATTTTGAAAATTTCCCTTGTTCTGTTGTCTACATAGATCTGCCTCTCTGTGAAGATATGACTTGGGTTTAATTGGTTTGTATTCCACACAAAGTAATCAAACCAAATCAACAAATACCCATTGAGGATAACTATTACAAGGCAATAAGCTTGACAAACTGCCCCTTTACTAATTTCTGGCCGGAATTTTAGAGACCCTACAAGCATTTGGCACAGAGGTGCAACTTCTCTGCTGCTAAATGATCATCATCATTAGTAGTAACAAGAGTTTATTATTGCACTAAATTGTCTCCTAGAATCTGTCTACTTCTCCATTCCAACCACGACTGTCTTGATTCAGGCCCTATATTTTCTGGCCCAGACAATATAATTACTTCTCTCTGGTCTCCCTGCTCCCCTTCAATCCATTCTCTGTATTGGCTGGAATATGTATTTTAAAGCACAGATCTTATTTTGCCCTCTTCTCAACCATAAATTAAGGTAATATCTAGTTCTTATTTAGTAAAGAATATTTTTGTGGACCACCAATGAAGGTTTCAATTATTTTCATCATAATGGAACTCAGGCATAAGTCTAGACATATACTTCTTAAAATAATAGTACTTCTGCAGTTTTACCACCAAATCAAATACAACATAGTGAAACCAAAAAGAAAAACAAATGTCAAATATGATCATTGTTTCTCTGAAATTGTATCTGTTTACCTCAGGGCGCCTGGGTGGTGCAGTTGTTTAAGCATTTGAGTCTTGGTTTTGACTGAGGTCATGATATCAGGGTTGTGAGATCGAGTCCTACGTGAGGCTGTATGCTCAGAGTCTGCTTAAGATTTTCTCTCCTCTGCCCCTCCCCCAGGATACTCTTTCTCTCTCTCTCTCTCTCTACAATAAATAACTCTTTATATATATATATGATATATATATATCATATATATATACATATATATGATTTATCAGTAGAAGGATGTGTTTGTCTGATAACTTCTACTTTATCCAAACAAATTTTATTTTTTAAATTTTGATAGAGTAGACCATCATTTGAATCTTTGTCATTATTGTTAGACTTTTTTTTTCCTTTTTAATCCTAGTATTATTTTCAATACTCAGTCATATTGATTGATCAAATCAAGGTAATAGGTTTCCCACAGAATATTTATACAATTAATCAAGCTTAAGGAAGAAAATCATATTTCACACTTACTATATTACTTTTAATGAAATACATATAAAGAGAAGTTCTGATTATATAGCCTTTGAAAATGTGACCATCATTCTGAGCAAACCTTTTTAATTCAATATGATGGTACTACCTTGCACAATGGGATAACTCAATTTTACCTTGCCTTGTTTCTCTTTTCAAAATATCCAAAGTTCTGTTTTTCTACACCATGTCATATCATCATTTACTCCTAACTTTGCACAAATGGGACAGTAAGATACAGGCATTGAAATAGAGTGGTGGTGCTTGGTTATAAGATGGTTACATAAATGATTCAAACTATATTTATCATTGAATTGGACACAAATACTTTTAAAAAGAATTCTCATAGATACCTTACATAACTTCATGAAAAATTAAAATACCATTTTCTGGTAAAGTCCCAAATCTTTAACCCACAACCCACATTTTTGTCCCCTATGCACTGTTTCCTAGATAAGCCTCAGTATCTCTACCCACTCTGGTTTCCCTGTCTAGAATGTCCTCCTTTACATCCCACATCCCTCTGAAGTCTCTCAGAAAGCTGGAGGGTATCCCAACTTCTATGCAAACCATCCTCCCACCATATTTCTCTAATTTTTTTAATATCCAGTAAAAAGGTTTTTTTTCAAAAGGTGGTTTTTTCCTTGCATATAGTCTTCTCTCATTGCTCTCTTCCTGCCTCTATACCAACTCCCCACCTTTACTTCAAAATTTAAGTTCCTTAAAGTTAAGGTGAAACAATCCAGCACAGTGCCCAGTAATTAGTCAGTAGTCATTGATTAGAAAGAAATGGAATGAGATGGGATGCCACGAGATGGGGTTTGATAAGATGAGACGAAAGAGCTATGAAGCCAATCCAATGCCAGGAGCTTTGAAAGTCATCAAATGTTAAGACACCACTCTCGTGTTTGGGAGATGGGGCATCTATGAAAAAGAAAAGAAAAAAATAACCAGCAACTCAAGGAAGTATATAAAAATAGGTAAATGAGTAGTTTGGATAGTAAGAACAACAGGAGTTCTGAGAAATGAGAATGACATGGATAGGTGGAGTAAAGAGATTTTTGCAAGAATGGGTCATGAAAAAGTAATCAAATGTTGTCAACAAAAGGGATGGAATAGAATTTCAGACAGTGAATACTGTGTGGTCAGAAGTGGGGATGATGTGCAGACTGTTGTGAATGACATAAACTACCTTGGAAGTAATATGATAAGGATAGGGGGGAAAATATCTTGCAGAGTTATTTCCCCCCAAATTGAGATAATTTAAGATGGAAACTAAAATGAAGATTCAGAAAGGCTTAGATATCATTGAAAGTAATTCAGGATGTCTCATTAAATGTGGAGTTGATTTGTTTTGTTTTGTTTTGTTTTGTTTTTAATCTAGTGGCTTTCAAAGTATTTAAAGACTCAAAGCCCAAGAGTTGAAGCCCAAGCTCATTGATGACCCATGCCCTTCCCCTGGACAGATCAGCTCCTATTACAATTCAATCTTTTTCTTCATAACACTTGTTAGAAATATAACTAAATAATGGATAGTACATTTATCTGACTCCCCACTGCAAATAAACTCTGAGAAGAAATGGCCCACAATTCTTAGTTAAAATTCTATCCTCAGCATCCCACAAAGTGTCTGCCATAGACTAGACACTCAATAAATATTGCTTAAAACTTAAAGCGGGGTTATTCTGGTTGCGAATGGAGTGGGAGATTTCCAGTCATCTTCTCTTCTTCTTTCTTAGTGACCCTTGGAGTGGTTTAGCTCAATGTCTAATGTTCAACACAGTATATTTTGGGTGAGGGGAAAGCCCATTATCTCAATTTTATCATTCCTTGTTGACAACGTGGGGATAATAATGAGAAAACACAAAGGTTGTTGTAAGGATGAACTAAGATGAGATAATGCATGTGAACACAAGTTTTAACCTCTAAAAACAGTTACCAGTCCTTGTCATATATAGAAGTGTAGAATATGGCCATTACCCAAATTCTCCTTAAAAAACTGGTCTAGAGGGCACCTGAGTGGCTCAGTTGGTTAAGCGACTGCCTTCGACTCAGGTCATGATCCTGGAGTCCCAGGATCAAGTCTCTCATCTGGCTCCCTGCTCGACAGGGAGTCTGCTTCTCCCCCTGACCCTCCCCTGTCTCATGCTCTCTCTCTCTATCTCATTCTCTCTCTCAAATAAATAAAATCTTAAAAAAAAAAAAAAACTGGTCTAGAATCCTGGACTCCATAGTCTGAGCCAAATGTGATTGCTATAATATTCAATAAAAACATTAATAGTCTTTCTTGTGGACTCTGATTCAATAAAACCAGCCGAAGTCCAGATAGATCCAAAACCAAATCACCACCCCTCCCAATTAGCAAATACTAGTTAAATTTGTTTGTGAAGCTCTAATCTCACTTCCCACAGATCTCCCCAGACTCATCAGCTCCCTGGTAATATATTCCACCCCTTGCATCCTTATTTACAGACCCTTGAGAGAAATCACACATACGCCTGGTGCTGTTGAGTTGGAGCACAGTTAGAAATAGTTTTGAAACTGCTTATTCTGGAATCTCCGAATCATGGGTGTGTGCAGTAGTTGGAATGATGCTGAGGTTGAGGAGAGAAAGGATACAAAAGTGTAGAAAGACAGAATTTATTTTTAAAGGCTTAAGGACAATGATTTTAATAGTATCCTCCCTCTCTGCTACTTTTGTTTAAATAAATGCTGCAATTAAATGAGAAGTTGTATAGCCAGGGCCTTAAAATTCCCAGGTCCTGCGTTGACAGACTTCAGTCCAAAATCCAGCATCAGCACTTCCTGTGTATGTTCTTATACAAGTGACTTAACTTTCTAAGTAGTGGTTTCCTTATAGGCAAAATACTTGCCTCCCAGGGTTGTCATGAGGATTAAATCACAGAGTTCCTTACCTGCAGTTATTAGAGGCTTGCGTAGAGCATTGCATTGCCATATGGCCATGCTCTAGAAATTCCCAATCCGTGCTTTTTTATTATACTTCCATCCCTGAAGTTCCTGGCCATGATCTGGATATGAGTGTGTGTGTGTGTGTGTGTGTGTGTGTGTGTGTGTGTGTGAGAGAGAGAGAGAGAGAGAAAGAGAGAGAATTAACATACCACTTTATTAGGACAGGTAGCCTACCATCTCCTTCCTTTGCCCCCATCAAAACAGGGTAGTAAAATGATGAAGAGCCTAGACTCTGGATCCAGTTGCATGGGTTTTCAGTCCTAGCTCCACGACCACTTATATATCATGTTGAGCAAGTTAAATAACGTTTCTGACCTCCTCAGTTTATTCATGTGTAAAATGAGAATAATACTGATACCTCCACTCTAGGATTTTTAGTAAGGGTTCAATGAGTTCTTATATGTAAGTGCCAGAGAAGTCCCCAGCACATAGAACATGCTATATGCATTAATTATTAGTATTAATAATTGTATCATTTTTATTGTTTACTTACATGTTGATTATAAAACACATTTATCAGTGTTCCTAACTATGTCTTAAGTTCATTGATTCCATATATCATGTCATTTAATCCTCATCGGCAATCAAACGTGGGAGGTATTTTTCCTGTTATACAGTTGAGGGAACTAAGGCTTGGCTCGTAGGCATAATTAACTTGCCAAGTTCCCACATACTTAGTGTCAGAAATGGGGGTTAATCCTGATCTCAGTACCTCCAAACTTCACTCCAATATCTCACTAAAGAGCATGGAAGATTGTATTTATGGATCCTTAGAGAAGGCTTTTTTTTTCTTTCATATACTGCCCCCCCTGACTCTCTTCTGCCCATGGTGGGAAAAAAAATATCCATTCCCTTATGGTCCTATATATTTCCATGGTTTGTTGCCTTTTAACACAGTCAGTCCATGGCTCACATAGTAGACTCTAAAGTGACAGACCTATAAAGGAAATACCACTAAGTATAGCTACACTTTGTGGGATACCTGACGTTCCAGGCTTAGTACTTAGACATTTACAGGTTTTCTCTCATCCATTCCACAGGATGATTCTGTACAATGGTGCCATTATTGCATTTTAACAGGTAAAAATTCAGAGATTAAGTATTTTCCACAGTCACTCCTGCTGATATATAGCAGAATTTGGATTTAAACAGGCTGATGACCTAATACTTAACTATATCTTACCCTGAAGAAATGGACAAACAATATCAAGACTGGTATTGAAACTTTAGTTCATTTTATCAAAAATTCAGGAGAAAATGTAACACTCCACATACCAGCAGGTGGGTGATCAAATTGGATAGCGTCTCTCTTTATCTCTCTGTCTCTCTTTGTCTCTCTTTCTGTTTCCCCTCTCTCTCTCTCCCTGCACCCTTCTCTCTCTTTCTCCCTCTCCTTTTCTCCTCCCACACTCCCTGTCCCCCCTCCCTCTCTTTCCCTCCCTCCCTCCCTGCCTTTCTTTCACTGACTCCAGCTTGCTGTGGACAAAATAGAAATAATTAAGTGTCAATAACTAAAGTTTATTCCTGGCAAACAGCTGATGAGTATTTTCAGAGGCTCCTGTTTTTTGACCTTTACTGCCCTAGACAATGACGGAATCTTGTTGAAAGCTCTTTAAGCTGAAATTAATTTATGCTCGACAGTGATTAAAAGAGAAAGTGAGAAGGGGATGGAAATTAACAAATCCATCTTTATTGCTGAGATCCCATTATGATTATAAGGAGAGGGGAACATCGACATGGTGGGTGCCAGCTGCAATCTGGTAAGGAGTTTCAACAGCCCGTCCTGCTTAGGAAATGTCCTTGGGTGGACAGATTTATCTGTCACTGAAGCTCTCAGAGAGGGGTTTATTTATCAAGGATTGGAAGGCTGAGATCCTTGGATTTGCTTTTGGAATAAGGTTCCAGAGATATAGCTGCCAGAAGGATAGGCCAGGGAGCTTGACAGATGAGGCCTCTTGAAAAGTAGATTCTGCAGGTGCTTCCAAGAACAGAGATGGCTGAATTGTCATGCTCTGGGTTCCTGTTGGGTCAGTTTCGTCATATGCCTTTAAGAGCCGATATACTTACACTTGCAATTCATCATGTGTTTCCTGGTTTGGCCCTGAGGCCAAGGACCTTGTTTTGGACCTTTTTGGCTCCACATAGCTCTTTGGACAGTTTCACCATAATGAGGCTAAGCAAACACTGAAGAAGACATTACCCCCATATTCCCAATTCAGTCTTCTTTTTCTTTTTTTTAAAGATTTTATTTATTTATTAGAGAGAGACACAGCGAGAGAGGGAACACAAGCAGGGGGAGTGGGAGAGGGAGAAGCAGGCTTCCCGCGGAGCAGGGAGCCCGATGCGGGGCTCAATCCCAGGACCCTGGGATTATGACCTGAGCCGAAGGCAGACACTTAATGACTGAGCCACCCAGGTGCTCCCCAGTTCAGTCTTCAAAAATAATAATGTGCTTAACACCTTCTATGCACCATGCTCAGTCCCTGGCAAAGGAGAAAGATTTTAAGCAACACAATACCTCTGTCCTCCTAGAGCTGACTAGAGAGAATGAAGCTTATTTCCCCTTAAAATTAAAATCAGAATTCTCTCAAGGACAATCCTAAACTCATGCCATTTTGAGAGAACTAATATGTGCTGAGAACTTTTTGTATGCCAAACATTTGACACATGATGTCTCATTTAATACTGGAAACAAAGGTTTTTTGTTTTTGTTTTTGTTTTTCTGATTTTACAGTTCAGTGAATAGAGGCTCAGAGAGGGGAAGTAACTTCCCCTAGGGCACAGAAGTAATACAGATGGAACCAGAGACTCTCCACCTCGACTTAGTGTACACCAAAGGCTGGACTCTGCTCTGCTGCCCTCACCACATGAAAGCCATGATGGGGAATTAAGAGCATGAATCTAAGAAGAGGCTTGACTGTAGGTTTTGCTCAACATCTTACTGGCTTTGTGACCCTGGGAAAATCATTGTATCTGCCAATCTATTGATTTTTCTCATCTGCAGAAAAAGGAATGATCCCTTGCCCTTTCTGTTTCACAGATTAATCTGAGGCTCAGAGGAGACAATGTATCCAAAAATGATTTGCAAATGTAAACTATTATCATTGTGTAGTCCAGCCTCTACTAATATATGGACCTGTTTCATAATTGGGCATTAATCATTTATATTTAAAAAGAATGAAACGGGCACCTGGATGGCTCAGTCGTTAAGCGTCTGCCTTCGGCTCAGGTCATGTCCCAGGGTCCTGGGATCAATCCCCGCGTCAGGCTCCCTGCTCTTTGGGGAGCCTGCTTCTCCCCCTCCCACTTCCCCTGCTTGTGTTCCCTCTCTAGCTGTGTCTTTCTCTGTGTCAAATAAAGAAATCTTAAAAAAAAAAAAACCAAAAAACGAAGTTATGGTGCTTGCCTCAGAGGAAACTTTAGGGGATCAGAGTAGGGATGATGGAGGTCACCAACTTCTCTAATGCCTTTAGGGAAATCATTTTATCTTCCTGGATCTCAACTGGGAAGTACTTTCTACTTTTGTCCACTCCCCTTCCTTCAAAATACAAATCTTGGAATTCTCTGAAATTCTTGGAATTCTTATTCAGAATGAGAGAGAGGAGAGAAAGAACACCCTTGACCCAGAAGTCTACCCAGCTCTTTCAGAGCTGTTTATCACGTTAAGTGTAGGAAGCAAGAATTATACTGGAAGAGACTATCCGTGCAGACTTGAATACACAGTGACCCTTCCTACAAGGAAGCATGGCTCAAACAAAGTTTTGAATTTTGAATCAAATTAGCAATTTCTCTTTCCGTAGAGGAAAATTGGTAAGTTAAGAGAAGATGATCACAGGCTGAAGTTACATGGCTTAGGGAGAAGGAATATAATATTAGCTTCTCTGCAACGTTATAATTATTTCCCACACCTGGGCAATGGGCCCACATTGGCCAGAGCAATACTCCCCATGCTGTGCTCCATAAAATATGAATTTCACAAGATATCATAGTCATTACTTTCAAAAAAGGATTCTGTGGGGGAAAATATGTTTGCAAAGTACTGATTTAAGCAGTTTACCAGACTTCTTTATTTCAGGACTTCACAGAGTTCTTGATACACTGGTATGCATTATGAGTCTCTAAGAAGGGATGTAATGTATAGAATATTCAAATATATTTAACAGAAAGAAGTCATTTAGAATGGAGCATTTCTGTGATGAATGTTATGGCAAACAAAAGCATTTTGGAAAATGCCAGTCTAAAATATAAAGTCCCAACCTAGGTATACTTCCTTCACTACCAACACCAATATCTCAATGGCTGATTTCTCTTTCACGAAAGCTCTTGTTCGGTGGATTCTCCCAGGGAGGTTACCAGTAGTCTGTGAACTCAGAGAATCACGCTCCTTTTACCCAGTGGCTCTGCTATCTTAAAGGCCTTCCCTTCTGACCACGTGACTGGGGGAGAAAGCCCAGAGCTGGAAAGTTGCCGAGCTATCCCATGGACAGATCTAGAAGGGGCACACAGTACTTCTTTCCACATTCCACTGGCCAGGGCTCAGTTATACTGTCCTACTAGACACAGAGGGCTGGGGAATGTGGTCTTTCTCCATGCCTAGGAGGAAAGTAGGGTATATACCACTGTCTCATTCACACTAGTCACTTCGAAGCTCTTTGTTCTTTGTCCCCAAAATTACCTGACCTGCTCCAACTCAACACATTTATGTTCCGTCAACTATTTCAGTATTGTTAATTTTGCACAATTTCACTTCTTTCTTAATCCATGTCCTTTCCTTCCCTGTGTCTGAGAGGAAATCCCACCCATCCTAAAATGCTCCATTATAGTGTCACATTTTCAATGATGCGCTCTCTCTCTCTCTCTGGTTATCCTATCATGTCTGTTCCAGAAAACAGTCTTCTCTCCTTCCTATATGATATTATTTCTCTCTCTGTTATATATCAGGTACTGATACCGGAGACTCTTAAATCTATTCATATATAAGCTTGGGGGAAGGGGCATGTTAGAGAAAGAGTAGGGTCTCAAGAACAAGAAAGATCTGAGTTTGAATCCAGGCTCTTGACTTACGAGATAATATTACCTTGGACAGATGACATCGCCACTCTGCAGTGCTTCCTCACTTGAAAATTATGGATATAAAATCTTTCTAAATAAGGCTGTCAGGAGGTTAAAATGACATAATGCACAACACAGTGTACCTGTCACCTAGGAAGTCATCTGTGAATGTTAATTGTTGTTACCCTTGTTGTTGTTGCCGCCATTGAGCCTTAAAGCCGGACAGACGTGGTTGTCAGTCCTGACCCTGTCACTTTTATTAGGGAATATTCCTCTCTGCTTCCAAGTCTCAGCTCTTTGTCTGTAAAAATGGAAACGACTCTTCCTTTCTGAGCGGATTGCAAGAAAACGCCTATCACGATGTGTCACAACAATTGGCAAAGGGTAGAGGCACAAGTAATGACTGAATTCTTTCCAAGTCACCACCACGCCCAATACCAGGCCGGGGAATGTCTGTTCACGTAATGATTCTTTCTAACAGGAAAGAAGACAGCCTCCTCCATGTAGCTTGCTTTTGTGTGTGAGGACCTGTAGCCAGGCAGTTCTTCGTTAATTCCCCTGTAAGTCTTTGGAGCTGTAATCTAAGCCCACTTTTTCTTTTCTGATGTGAACATGGTCACCTTAAACAAAGGTGACTTTTTTTAATCTCTCATCCCGAGCTTCCTTTTTCAGCCCTTCGATCATTTCCCACTGCACTGCCCTTCCATTTCTGAACAGTGCGGAGGCACAGGACTCAAAAGGTCCTACGGCAGTACGTGGGGACAGTGAGAACTTACACTACGGACTGACTGATAAAGGACAGTTAGAAACTGTCAACGCCAGGAAGTTTCACTCCACTGCCTACTACCCGTGCAAGCCCCACCATCATCTTCAGATCCAACAGCAGGTGGTAGTTTGCAGGTATCCCTTCATCTATGCATAAAAAAAGGAATTGAGCTATTTATGTCCAGGTGTTGTATTCACTCAATTCAACATTATATCCCTACTGAATGCCAGGAACTGTTTTATAGGCAGAGAGTGTTCTAGACGAAGTCCTCTTTCTGTGAATACAAACTAAGCAAGTGAACAAGTAATGTATGATCATATAATGGCTATAAATAATAGGTATTAGAGAAAACTGTCATTTATGGGGGAAAAAAACAGCCTTTAGTCTCAGAGCATGGATCTCCCACTTACTAGCTATGGGTATTGCGTGAATGAATCCCTTCTTCAAGCTTCAGTTTTATTTGTTCATTTGCTGAATTGGATACTACCAACAACCCTTCAGGGTTTTATTGAAAATTAAATAAACAAATACGCAACAGCATCTAGCTCTGTGTCTGACACTTAGCACTCAGAAAATTGCTTTAGTTTCTTGTCTGTGTTTTGCAAGTACAAAGAAGAAATGTCTGGTAAAGAAATTACGGTGGCAGAAAGCCTTTTCCAAGTAAGGGACTCAAGTTTGAGTTTGTTAATAAACATTCATCTATAATATTTTTCCTTCTTTTTTAAGAAATTAATTTTTAGGATTCTAAAGGCAAATTGGGCCAGCCCCACACTTTAATCAAAGAACCTGTCTCTCATAGTCTCCTCTTCGGTTCTACCTTTGCTCCATCTGAACCTCCCTCCGCTTGTTCACAATGCTCTTATCTTTTTGACCCTCACTCATTCCCTCATTTTCTCTGAGCAGTCTATTTCCACCATGTTTCTCATTTCCTTTCTTGTCCCCTGAAGCAGTTCTTCTCTCTCCATAACCACGAGTGACCTCAAAAGAAGTAGGCAAGCATGTAGTGAGCCATGATGATGAGGTAGCACTGTGGTCAGTGTCATGGGCTTTGGAGCCCAGGAGCTCTGGGTTTCGAAGTCACATTCTCTCATTCATTAGCTAAATAGCTTTGGTCAAGTTACTTAACCTTCCTAACGCCCAGTTTTTTTATCATCAAAATCAGCATAGTAATAGTTCTTTCTTTATAATGTTTTAAATTCATATTAAATAAAGTCATGCATGTAAAGCATTTGACCGTCATATACTCTCAATAAACAATATTTATTATTTCCAATACTATATATCCAGTTCAGAGACAGGTGCTCTGTTAAGTGCCATGCACTGTGTTGGGTGCCATAAAGGAAAGACAGATAATAAAGGCAGGATCTCTGTCTTCAAAGAGTTAACCACTCATTGGAGAAGCAAACACGCCTATATAAAAACACCATGATGGAAACCAAAGAACAAGATTTTCTGCCTAATGAATGTGTTGGATGAAAAATCACAAGTGAGGCTTTGTTTTAAAAACTAACCCTGATACATCAGTTTTGGCTGCCTGGAAAGTCATACTAGGAAGAATTCTGAGGCCAATAACAGAATGAGTAGAAAATAAAGTGTCATAACTGATTAACAATGCCTGCCTACAATACAGAAGAAGAGATTGTCCATCTTGGGTACAGAGAGTGTTTTAGAAGGCATGTTGAAAGAAAGAATGAAGTGTACTTTTGAGTATTTTTATGATGCCTTTATTTTACTTGTGTTGCTCAGCATGGACATTAACTTCATTACAACTGAAACTGAAACTCAGAGAAGTTAAGTGATCTGTTCAGGTCACACAGCTAGAAAAGTAGCGTGGCACAACTCTAAAATCAAGATTGATTTAAACACTCATACTCCAATTGGACACCATTGGCAGGATGAAGAATGGATTACCTCTGACAGCAGTGGTGTAGCAGAGACTGAGTGGATTCCTACTGGTCTTTTTTATTTTTCTAGGCCCACCGGAAGCCTATATTTTCTAGCTACCAGTGCCGTTAATTGGGGCCATGTGACTAATTCTAGATAATGGCATATGGGGGAAATCTATATGTCACTGTCAATGATGGCTTCTACATTTTCCCATGAGACTCTTGGCTTACGCATGATTTTCTGGCATCTGGCCTGATGTAGAGGATTCAGCGGGGATCACCAAGGAGGTCCTAAAGGATAGTGGAACTATTGGAGGTAAGCTTGGAATCCTGTCCTACATCCTGGAGGGGAGCCACCCAAGAGAAAATTCTAGTCCATATCAGTCTCTGACATGAGAGAGAATAAGCCTTTATTGAGCTCTGTCACTGAGATTCTTGTATTACATGTTAGAACAGACAACATTCCTTATCCTAACTAACAGAAGTTATCAAAAAATACTCAGTGAAGAAATAAGACTTCCACAGGGCCAGGATGATGTGTAGATGTACCTTCCAGACAGAGGAACCTTTTCTGGAAAAGCATAAGGTATACAAAGTATTCAGGGAAATTAGGTTGGAAATGCCGAGAAGGGCTAAGACTGGAGTTCCAGTTTTGCATTGTTGTGGTTTCCAGTTTGACAGTAGGAATTTAGTTGGTGTTCCAGTTAGCCACTGCTGTCTGAACAAACTGCTCAAAGCATAATGGCTTAACACACCCACCTTTTCTTGTGTCATATAGTTTTGTGGGGCAGGAAATTGGTCAGGGCTCAGTTGGTTGAGTTGTCTATTCTACATGGTACCAACAAAGGATACTTGGTTGCATTTGATTGACAGATGGGCTGTTCTGGAAGATCCAAGATGGCTTTACTCCTGTTTGAATTATAAGAGTGGGCGCAGCTGGGACCGTCAGAGTGTGTACACATACAGACGATGTCTCTGAGGTCAGGATTCTAAGAGGCAAGCTAGAAGCTGCCAGTCCTCTTAAAGGCTAGTCTGGAAGTGGTAGAGTGTCACTTTCACCATTCTCTGCTGGTCAAGCAAGTCATGAATGCTATCAGACTCTACATCTCAGTGGGATGAGAAGCACAGAATTTGTACCCACCTTTAATGTTCTCTATCTGGATCTGTGGAGCCAGGACCTGGCTGTATGCATCTCTGCTTCCCCAGCACTTTGCACTTATCATACTGCTTGGGGTTCAGTCTTCATGCTGGTAGAATTACAATCACAGCCTAAGCCCACATCAAAAGAAATGGAAAAGAGAACTAAATTTTACAGAATACCAACTCCTGCTTCAAATGTCCTACATTAATGTATTCTCAAAATGACTCTATTTAGTGATGTAGGATTTATTTCTTCTGTATATTACTAAAGACACAACCAAGATTCAGTGAGGAAAAAAAAAAATCCTAAGGACAATCACAGCATTAGATTCCAAAGGCAGTGCTCTTTCCAAGATACACTGCTTCCTCCCATGTGTATGGCCTGCATGTCCCCTGCTCAAAACACTGTGGTCAAGTGCTTGAATCTCCACTTGGCCCCCAATCCACTGACAGAGTGGATCAAAGCCTCTAATTTGCCTGGGCTCATTTATCTCATCAGAGCCAGAGGGGGCCCCCATCTCTGCCTTCCCCACCATGAGATTATGAAGGGTTGCTAATAAAAATGAACCCTAAACTCCTTGCAAATATAAATGCTAAATAATAATGAGATGAACAATGAGGGCAATAATGTTGCTTCACATGATGTTTAAGAGCCTGGGATAAAAGGCATGGTAAGAACAGCTGTTATCTCTGCATTTCAAGTCCCTATCCTTCCTCTTCTGTTTTATCTTCTGTCTCTGAAATGCTTGATTAAGGCTCTTTTACACTATTTTACTTTGTCTTTTTTTTTTCTACTTTGGGAAATACTTCACTATATCACTGGGGACAATTTACCCTTTCGTTTCACCAGAAGAAAGAAAGCAATGCAGGGTTACTTCAAAGAAGAACCAACCCAAATCCAGTGGGGGATATGGTAATGAAGAAGCCCCACTTTGTTTTCAAGCAGGGACACAAAATTGTGCTGTGAATTATACAAAGCATGGGGCGGGGTTAAGAAGTGAGAGATGAATGTAAGTCAAAAATATTGGTCCCATGGCTGGTGTTTTAGGCTACAACTCAGAGATTCATGGAACAAGATGATTTTAGACTGAAAAGGACTTTACAGGACCTTTAATCCAATCCCCTGCTCAGTCCTGGCGTCTCTTCTGTGATGGCTCTTAAATAATCCCCGGTCTTAGAGTTCACTGTCTTGGCAGCAGCCTGGACTGATGGTTAGCTCAGGGTGGCATGTCCGTTCTTACCTTGACCTGAAGTCATATTCTTTGCTTTTTTATCTATGGTCCCGGGTCTATCTTCGTGGATATCACAGAGCACATTTGCTCCCTTTCTCGAGGATATTGAAGAATTAGATTGCTTTCCATGTGCTAACAGCCATAACTCCTTCAGTGTTTCCTCAAATGATTTTTGAGGAGTTTAATTCAGCCTCCTGGGAGCCTGGAAGAGGATGGGAGAAAGCAATTAGAGAAAAACAGAGGTGGAAGGAAATTTGATTTTCTGACCAAAGGTGATAAACATGTTAGTGGGTGGAGACCAGCTAAGAGGTTGGAGAATGGTTTCTTAGCAGCAGACCTGGCCTGGCGGTGGGCTGGAGGGAAGAGAGAGAGGTGGGCAGGCTCAGGGACAGTGTGGGAAGGGCCCCTAAGATTGTTACCCAGATCATGTAGGCTGAAGGTCGCTGTGCCAGAGTACAGAGGGGTGATTAAAGCGGCTCCTCAGGAGGCAGGAGGAGGTGATTGCCTTAATTATGTGGGCGGAGACAGATTAGTGGAATAATAGAGAGGGAGGGAACAGGTTAGAATTGCAGCTCTTTAAGAACTTCAGGTAGAGGAGTGAGGGAAAGGCAGTAGGAAGAAGGTTAAGGGAGAGCCAAGGCAGGAAAGAGCTTTCTGTGAAGCTTGGAAATTAAATTCATTATTCAAAAGCATGTGTGTGTGTTCTGTGACAGTTTCCAGGGAAATCTTCCCCCTTCCACTCTCTGTACTTTCTTTATTGGATGTAATTTAACTATGTTTATATGGGGTTTGTTTCCCCATATATATCTATATACCAGTACTGCTTTTCTTTCACAACTACCTTATTTAGCTACTAATCCTCAAGTCTCCAAGAGGAATATGCAGCATACAGGCAAAAAGGCTCATCTAGGGTTGTGATGGCAAATGTTTAACTTCTGACTCTCCAGGAAAAAGAAAAGGCACCGACTTAAGAATTGGCCAATTTCTGTGGTATAAATACTCATCGCAAGCTACCAAGAAGACATCATGGAACACAAGTGGGAAGAAATGCACTCCAGCATGGCTTATACAGTATTTGCACCAAATAAATGCCACACAGATAGAATAGACATAAACAAGGTCAAGAACAAAGATGATAGCAAACTGTAGAGAAAATAATTAGTAAGTGTTGAATTTTGAGGATGTATTAGCTTTCTTTTAATATCATTTATTTAATTGCAAGTTGATATAATTTAATTTTTACTAACGATTCTGTTTAACAGCTGGCTTGCAAAATTCCAAAAAATCTGCAATTATGTGGGTGAGCTGGTTCAAACTGACTGTAGCACACCGAGTCCTTCTCCCTTCTGACTTAAGTAGTGAGGCTATGTGTTAGCTCACTAAATTGGGAGGGGGAGAGGGCAAAAAATGGGGACAAACTTGTAGGTAGGAGAGTCTACAAGGATAAATTGAGGAGTATTACTATACATACACCTGTCTACATTATGTGTATATACTAATTACAAATCATACTCACACAGTCGTGAAACAGATACTCTAAGGTTTAGACCTTAACACTTAGCTAAGTTAAAGTGTCTCTTTGTATTTCATCTGTGTGTCTGTTTACAAAATCTATGATAAGTATATACATCTGTGTATGTATAGAAGCTACATATGTGGCTTATATACAAATGAGTATGTTTCATTCATTTCATGCATAATTGTGCTTTATAGGTACATTACTGAATATATATGTGATTTTATATAGATACAGTTCTATTAGCACCACACATACACACACACATTTCCCACATATACTACATAAAATATACAATGATTATTATGTTGAGCATTACCTACTGGAAATTGTTTGGACTGGAGGCTTTAGTAGAACTAAGAAATGTTTGTCAACCATATGCTTCATGCTAGGAACCATGAAAATGAGAGAGGAGACCCTGAGTCAGAAGAAACTTGTTCTTCCCTCTAAGAGACTACAATATAACAGAGGAAACAAAGTTTATATGGTAGAAAATCAACAAGTGTATGCTAAAAGCTAATAATGGCTATCGTATATTGGGGCTGTCATCTATGCCATGCATGATCTCGGGTGACCCTCACAAGAAGCTTCCATGTAGGAGCTCTTATCATTTCCATTTTAGGATAGCGGGCATCAGTGGTTCAAAGAGAATTCCATTAACTTGCTTAGGATCAAACAGATGACCAAGAAGGATTTCACCAAAGGTCTGACGCATGGACTAGAATTAGGGTCCGTTATTTCTTTCTGTAAGTTGAGGGGTATGAGTCAGACTGTGAGTGCTTCTGAGGCTCCACGGAAGAAAAGCAGCTCCTGAGCATCACGGGGAAATAGATGTCTGTTCAGCAGCCTTGAGGCAGAGTTTCAGAGATGTATAAAGCAAGCGTCAACAGGAGAGACTTCAGTAACAATAAATACATATGTTGCTTCTGATAATTTGTTATACTTAGTGAAATGTTGAGGCTTATAGAAAGGTTTAAACCTGACTATAAGTTTGGTTTGTGTTAGAAATAATTTGTGATCATTTGGATAGAGCAGTTCTGATATAAAAAACTTGGGAAATTAAAATATTCTGATCAAATTAATTAGCCCTATCAATAGGATTATATGAGTGTTTGGACTGCCTAAGAGAACAGTAGTTTCAAGAACACTCAAGAAATTTAGATGGGCCCATTTTCATGCTCACAATTTCTAAGCTAATTGCAAATTATCCTTATCTAATCAGTGGAGCCTTAATGACCTCTCCCAGGCGGCAGTTGGTTAGCCTATGTAGAGATTATATATAAATTTGATAAGAATTAAGGGTTTAAAGAGAATCATTTTAAATGTTCACTAATTTGATAATTTTAGTACAATTGTAAGGTGGTGTGTATGTGTCTAAAAGAGAGAGTGAGATCAAACATATCTTACACATATCTATAGATTTAGTTCTAAAATGGAAATCTATTTTTGTATTTGTAACTCAAATGAACACAATCTCACTTTTCCTTTTTAACACTCTCGTATGGAAGCCTTGGCTTTGTCCAAATAGTGGGCAGTCTCCTACATCTATAACGGTAGAATTAACATTTATTGTTCCTTACCCTGTGCTGGGCTCTTCTAAGCACTTACATAAATTAATACATTTGTTTGTCACTATAATTCCATGAGAAAGGCATAATTATTATCCCCATTTTAACTGGCAAAACCATGTAATGGTGCTCCAAAGTTCATGTTTGCTACTAGGACAGAATCCCACCTTATTCAGCTGTGGTATTATCATGACCATCAGTAACAGTTGGTAACAAAAGTACTCTGTTCATTTGAATGCAAATACCACTAACTGGTGGTAGTTAGAAAAGTGGGCTGCACAATTTGAATGTCTCTTTCTCCTAAATCCTCATGTCACTTCAGTGCCACCCTCTCTAAGAAGACTACCACGGGTATCTATCTTGACCTCTTGTTATTATTCCCATACTTTTAAAGTGTCACCATCAAATTCTTGCTCTCCTTTTTCTTCTATTCACTTTGCAAATGGCCTCAGGATTCTCCATTCCCAATTATGAATATCCTTATTTATGCATCCCATTTACTTTTATTTGCCTGTTTCAGATGTTAACACTACTAGGCTGTTGCAAGTCTATTCCAGGCATTTTCCAAAATCTTCCATATCTTGCATTTTCCAAATCTTGCTGAAAATTCATCTTCCTTAATTTAGTTTTACCTGTTTCATTTGGAAATTGTGCAACATATTGTATCGTAAGCTTTTCATTTATGGTAAATGCATTTTTAACAACATAAATTGACTTCCAACTATGTGCCAGACAGGATGGTAGAACACCTAAAAAACAAGAATTAAAAATAAAAACAGAACATCTCTAGCCTCAAGGAGGAGTCTCCAACTTGACTGCACATTAGAATCTTTGAGAGATTTTTAAAAATTCCTGATGCCCAGGCAGTGTTCCATACCAGTTAAATCAGAAGCCCTGAATGAAGGACCGAGGCAGTAGCTTTTGGTTGGGTTTCTAAAATTCCAGGTAATTCCACTGTGTAGCTAACTTGTAGAATACCTATATTAAAGGATATGAGTATATAAATAAATGATCAATAATAGAAATGTGCACAAGATACAGAGGTAGCAGAGACAAAAAAAAAAGTGATGAACTCTCCTTTGGAAGAGGATCTCATGGGATTTCTTGGGATGGGAGCTAAGTTTGATTTAATGAGGAAGAGGGGAGGACACTTCAAGAACCCTAAGCTACCCGTGTTGCCTGAACATAAAGTAGAGAATGGAGGGTATCAGGAGAAGAAATTGAAGAGATAGCCAAGGGGACCGTTATGGATAGCCATCTATGTCATTCTAAAGAGCTGGGACTTGAATTCTGGCTAATGGGTGGCCTTTAAATGGTATGAAGCAAAGAGAAGAGCCAGTCATGCTTATATAGATTTGAATTGAAGTAGGTAAATTATGGGAAGAGACTAGCGAAGAGGTGGGAGGGCAGTTAGGAAGTGTTGCAGTATTCCCATGGGAGCTGCAGGGTGCCTAGATGAGGACAGTGCCAGCCATGGTAAAAAATCATAGTATAATAATAGTAATAATAATAGATCCAGGATTCATTTGGAAGAGATACTATACTTAATGATGGATTGATAGTGGATTGGATATGAGTGATAAAAGTGAAATAGAAAGATGAATAAAGAGCGAGCAAGTGAGAAGGGGATGAAAATCACAGAGATTCTGTTTCTGGCTTGAGAATCCAGCTCTATATTGGACTCATTTGCCAAAAAGAGGATAGTTGAGGGGAAAAAAGGGGATAAAATGAATTCAGTTTTGGAAATGGGGGGAGGGTAAGTGTGTATAAAGGAGAGAGTCAATGACTGTGTTAAAAGGTGCTAAGGAGGCTGAGGGCAAAATATATCCATTGGTCTTAAACATGAGGTTATTGGTGACTTTGACCGTGTATATTCTAGCATGATGGTGATAGAAACCTAAATGGAGTGAGTTGAACCGTGAATGGAAGATGAGGAATCTGAGCTAGCAAATGAATAATGTTGGAGGCGGGGAGAAACAAGATAGCAGCTGGAGGGGAACATGAGGTCATGAGAGGGTTTCTTTCATCTAATGGGCAATGCCATAGTATGTATACCACGGAGAATGAGGCAGTAGACAGGGATATTGATGTTGTAGAAGAGAGGGAGGAGGGAGTATGTATAGGAAAATAGGAAAAGCCCTTGAACACATGAGAGGGGATATGATCTGCACTCATGTAGACGGGCTGGTGTTTGATAGGGGAAAATGCCCCTATTGGATTTTCACTCTGGGCCAGGATCTTGGGCGGACATACAGAAGCAAGTGGGCTGTGGACTTGACAATGAGAAATGGAGAGGTGTTTTGCCCCTCCTCTGTGCTGTTATTAAGCAGCAGTACTTGCCTCCTTAGTACTTCCAGAAAGAGGACTTAGGAAAATCAGCAATAGACATTGGGATAATAATAATGACAATGTATTTTACCACTAGAACAACTCCTGGTATCGCTGTTGTGAATGTCATCACTGCTACTATTTTAACTGGTGTTATTAAATATTTCTGTGTGCCAGGAGCTGTGCCAACTTCTTGAGATTTATTTCATCTAATCTTCACATCGTACCTGTATTTCTCCCCATTTTACAAATGAGAGAAAACGAGGCACATAGAGCCAGAAAGAGGAGGAGGGTATTTCTGAAGCTGAGAGAAGGGTTTCAAGCCAGGTATGGTTAATTGTGCCAAGAACAAGAGACATTTTATTTGGAGCAAAAGTTCCTCCACAGTCTTCAGCACAGCCTTTCATTGAGCAGGAACCATGGCTGAATGAAAGAATGATGAGATAAGTATTAGCATATGTCACAATGCCAAGGGATCAGTCTCTTTATCCTTGTCTCTGGTTATCTGCTGTGAGTGATCCTAGCTGAAGACCTAAAGGGCTTGGATCTGGGTGATGAATAAAGGAAATGGTGAGGAGAGAGACAAGCTGGGCTGGCCCCTTTTGTCGTCTGGTAGGAGAGTGGCAACTTGACATTGTCCACAGCTCCTGAAAGCTTTGCACTGAGACATGACGGTAGAAAGCATTTTTGCAACTGGATAAAATTTAGATAGAACAAGTGCATTTATGTCTTCTTTCTACCCATGCATGTGACCAATACAGAAAGGAAGTGAGGTATGGAGGAAAAATCAAACCCAACCAAACCAAATAAATATCTATTCAGTAGGTGCTCATTGTATTTAAGTCCTGTGATAAAAACATTTTGATAGGTTTGTTTGGTTTTTTTTATTTGACTCTGGCAAGGTAGATATTATTTCTTCCATTTTCTGGGGGAAAGATTGGTGTCAAGTCCTGAAGCTGGAGAGTGGCAGAATAAGGGTTGACATCCAGGACCTAAAGATTCTACTTTCCACTCTATCTCATTGCAGTTGTAGAAAGCTAGTGTATACTTTCCCCTCTTCCTGGTCACCTTTCACATGATGATGACATGCCAGTACGTTAATCTTAATTCCACAAGTCTTTTGGACCAAACTCTTGGCACTGAACCCCAGGAATTGCTTTCTGTGTACATGTTTAATTCTTTTCTCCTTTCCCTGAGGAGTATTCTGTCTGCCTTCCTTCCCATCTGTGCTGAGCTCTTTCCAGATTCCGTATTCAAAATATTCCCATTTCCTATCCCTCTCTACCCTCTTCCTTGAATACAAAGCTGTCAACTGCCAGGGCTTTTTGAGAACTCAGTTAATAAATCAGTTGTCATGAGGATAGGCCATATTTTTTTCCTTGACATGGCCTTGAGATTAAAATCACCTTTTATTTTATCTTATTTCCTTTACAAGAAAACAAAACAAAATAAGTCCTTTATTGGATTTTCACTCTGGGCCAGGATCTTGGGCAGACATACAGAAAGAAAAGAAAAAGGAACCATCCCATACTGAGTGGCCGTAGTCTTCAGTATTACTGATAGGTAACCTGCTTTCTTTACAGCTCCATTGACTAGACATTACTGTGCCCATTATAAAGAAGTAGAGATGGGTTTTCAGAGTGATTCAATAACAGATGAGCTAGGATTTCAACCAGGTCTGTGTAACTCTAAATAGGTGTTCTCTTCACCACACTACCCTGCCTGCTTCAGAAGACTAAGAAAACATTTCTGCCTTCAGATCTACCAGGAAGTAGTAGTGAAGTGAGTCCCATATGTAACCATTATGGATGAATGTAAAATGATGGTCAAGGGTAATTGTTAATTGTATGGGTGTTGAAGACAGAGGGATCAGAGCATGAATTCTGGCTCTAACACCTTTTGGCATGCACCGAACCATTTTCTAGATGTCTCTGAATCTCAGAGTCCTCGTTTTTAGATGGAGCTAAAATGTGTCTAACATATTTATTCAGCAAATTAAACTAAACATCATGTAAGATGTTTATACAGTTCCTTATATGTTAAGCATTCAACTTGTTATTGCTAATATTAATGGGGCAGAAAGGATAAATGTAAAGTGCTAGAGAAACCAAGAGGTCAGGGCCACTGACTTTCCTTGGGGAATTGCAGGGAAAGACTTCTTAAAGAAGATCACATTTGAATTAGATATGGAAAAATGAATGAAGGTTTCCAGTGGAAGAAGACATGTCAGGTAAAAGGTAGGGGGCATAAAGCGTCACAATGGCCAGGTGGGCCCGGAGGGTGGCCAACACACTAGAGCCCTAAACATCTTATGGAAGTGTCTAGACTTCATTGTATGGATCACCAAAGGAAATCCTGAGAAATCTTTGAAAGAGTGATGCGATGCTATTGGTTTTAACATCACTATGGCTACCATGTGATGCATGGTCTGGAAGCCCCATGAGTATTCTCTCCTTATTCTTCATTTCCTGTGCATAGTCACACCCTTGGGTCCTGGACATCTCAACTATGAAATCACATTTTGAGGGCATAGAGGTGGGGTGGGGAGAGATACAGAGAGAAAGCAAAACAACCAGAGAGGGGGCAAAAAAAAAAAAAAGGCCCCAGGAGACCCAACAGAGATGCCCTCACTGTTCTAACATGGAGAAAATGAGAAAAACAAGAAGCACATTACAAACAAGAACATGTGTCTGCATTTATTAACATTTCCAACGTGGATTTAATTTTCGGTGTGCATCCCGCCTACACAGAGCCCGGTGCATTTCATCTAACCTCTCATTAAGTTGCGTGCAAGTCATCTTTTTAACGTGTCCTCTGGGAGAATCTTCAAACAGATTCTGTAATATTGCTTATAAATGACTCTGTTTCAAAATGTTGTCTATAGTCATCTTTTGCCAGCCCCACCCCCAGACGTACACACTATCATTTGAACCCCTTGCTTTTTAGAACAAGAAATGGATTTCCAGCACTTTGGTAGAGTTGAAGCAAAGTATGTGGCTATGGAATCGGACACATCTGCTTTAGTTCCTGCTCTACCACTTACTTGACAGGTAATGTCTCTTTTCTGAGGCAAGAGGTCACCATTTATAAAACTTGGACAATGATGGAAACTACCTCATTTTGTTGTTGTAAGTTATGTGAGATAAGGTCTGTAGAGCATTTAGCACATCACTGGGCACATACTGAACACCCAGTGAATCATGTGGTTATTCTCAATTCCTTCTTCATCATACTTATTACCAACCTGGAGAACTGAGTTTAAGCACTGGTTCTACCACTTATTAACTACATTCTTTCATGTGCTTGAGTTTTAGCTGTATCATTTGTAGATAGTATTAATATGTAAACATTTAACTCACAATGTTTCAGTAGGACAAAATAACACTAGCTAATATTTATTTAGTATTTTTGGTATGCCCAGCACCAATTCCAACCAATTTACATAATTGTTTTCCTTTAATCCTTTTAGCTACTAATGAAGTAGGCATTATTATTGTTCTCATTTTACAAATGGGAAGAGTGAAGCACAGACAGGCTAGATAATTTGACAAGGCCACACATCTAATACCCGGTTGGATTAACTTCAAACCCAGGCAGTGAGGCTCCAAAGCCTGTTTTGACCATTCCACTTTACTTGTCCCAAGAAATAGTGTGACAGCAAGCATGTTGCATGGTTCACTGGGCTTAGCTAATATGTCGTATTAATTTCTTTCACCCCTACCTTCCTGATCCAGAAAGCAAATATGGTTTCTGTAGCTTGAGAAGAGCAAGGGAAGGATAAAAGTCAAATTAATAAGACCGTGCAAGGTGTGAATAAGGTCAGTGTAATCATCATCATTTGAGAACCAACAATGAGCCCCATTGTTGCACATGGCTTGTGATCAGGAAATAAGTACAAGAAGTTAGCAACCAGTTCTTTGCCCTCAAAGAACTTTAAATCCAGTAAAAGAAATGTGCATTAATGATATAATGTATATTTACAGATGAAACTTAAGAGGTGCTCTCAACTTGGGAGAAATGATATTTATTTCCATATGGCAGCAAATGTATGACAATCACAGAACTTTTGTAGAAGGGATAATTTAAGCTCTACTAGAAAATATAAGTAGAATATATTTCATAATATTCCCCGTTCCTGGCTCACTTGAAAATGAATAAAAATGTTGAAAAGAGATCATCTTAGGACAAATGTATGCATTTACACTTTACACAGGTGGACAAAAATACCTGCAGCTCATCCCAGGAGATTATGCAAATAGTGCATCTTTGTCACATTAGCCCACATAAGACTTTACACAGATGATGAGAAACCAAATGGAAGTTAGGCCAATTTCTCATCCGACCTGAGAACTGCCTCATGAGTCATTTTTCAAATAAAAAGATCTGTCTGGAGGGATAATAGGCCACATGCAGAATGATAGGTCTGATAGGATGTGAAATTCCAGATTTTTTACAAAGCTCAGGGAAGATAAGTACTGGTGTGGTTGCTTGGGAATCACATGTATCGGATTGTTACTGCCTCTGTGACTGTCATCCTCACTCATTCCAAACACCAGTACCTGAAACAGTCAAGAGCCAAGACATAAGCTCAGAAAGACCTGAAGATGTCATTGATACCACAAGCAGTTTGCTTTATCAGGTTCGAGGGGCCCATCCCTGGGCATAGAATTCTGTGAAGGCTAAGGGGCAGGGGAGAAGCACACAACCAGGTGAAGCTGCGGGTCGGGAGCAAAGATGGGAATGCTGCCTTAAAACAGTGTCTCTCGATCTTCCTGCAATCCCTGTTCCCCTTGGTTACAAATAAAAATCTTACCATCTTCTTTAATATCACTGCAGATTTCAAAGTAAGTACTTCTGCCATGAGAAAAGAATGAAAAGAACTAAAATTTAACAGAGGCTGTAAATAAACCAAAAAATGGCAATCTCATATACTTTTTCCAAACTACACATACACAGACTCTCCCCCAACCCCAACACTCTCTTCTTCCCTCTCTCCCTCTCTCTGTCGTTCTCCCTCTCTCTCCCTCTTACTCCCTCTCCCTTTCTCAATCTCTCTCTGCCTCACTGTCTCTATCTATCTATCTATCTATCTATCTATCTATCTATCTATCTATATCTATCTGTCTCTTTCTCTCTCCCCTCCTTGGGGCAGTGACTCCTCTCCTTCCCTCCTGGTGCTGACAGATGAGAAGGGACTGTGGAGAGTTTGTCAACTAGGTTGGAAACTCAGGCAAGCAAAGCCAAAATCAACAAAAGAACTTAGAAAAGAGATCAGTCTGAGGCTAGTCATTGTAGGAACAAATAATTTTCTACAAACTAGTGAATTCTGAGATCTTTACTGTATGAGAACAAGAGTAATTATCAGTGCTCATGACCATCAGGTACACTTATGTCCAAAACTTTCTACTTAAGAAAGTACTGGTAGCAATAGTGGCAGGGACTTGGCTAGACCTCGGATCTCCAGATTTCCAAATATTTCCCATAATCCCTTAGCCACCTGGAAAATTTATTATCATTCAGTTACTCATCTTGGATCCTAATTTCCTATTTTATACTTTTTAAATTTATATTCAATTAGTCAACATAGTGTACATCATTAGTTTCAGATGTAGTGTTCCAACAATTCATCGGTTGCATATAACACCCAGCGCTCATCACATCATGTGCCCACCTTAATGACCATTACCCAGTTACCCCATCTCCCACCCACCTGCCCTTCAGCAACCTTCAGTTTGTTTCCCATAGTTAAGAGTCTCTCATGGTTTGTCTTCCTCTCTTATTTCCTCCCATCCAATTTCTGCCCCCTTCCCTTATGGTCTTCTGCACTGTTTCTTATATTCCACATATGAGTGAAACCATATGATAATTGTCTTTCTCTGATTGACTTATTTCACTTGGCATAATCCCCTCCAGTTCCATCCATGCCGATGCAAATGGTAGGTATTCATCCTTTCTGATGGCTGAGTAATACTCCATTGTATATATGAACCACATCTTCTTTATCCATTCATCTGTTGAAAGACATCTTGGCTTCTTCCACAGTTTGGCTATTGTAGACATTGCTGCTATGAACATTGGGGTGCTGGTGCCTCTCTGTTTCACTATACCTTTCTCTTTGGGGTAAATACCTAGTAGTGCAACTGCTGGGTCATAGGGTAGCTCTATTGTTAACTTCTTGAGGAACCTCCATACTATTTTACAGAGTGGCTGTACCTGCTTGCATTCTCACCAACAGTGTAAGAGAGTTCCCCTTTCTCCGCATCCTTGCCAACATTTGTTGTTTCCTGTCTTGTTAATTTTACCCATTCTGACTGGTGTAAGGTGGTATCTCATTGTGGTTTTGATTTGTATCTCCCTGATGAAAGGGATGTTGAGCATTTTTTCATGTGTCTGTTGGCCATTTGTATTTCTTCTTTGGAGAAATGTCTGTTCATGTCTTCTGCCCATTTCTTGACTGGATTATTTGTTTTTTTGGGTGGTGAATTTGATACGTCTTAATAGCTCTTGGATACTAGCCCTTTATCTGATATGTCATTTGCAAATATCTTCTCCCATTCTGTCAGTTGCCTTTTAGTTTTGTTGACTGTTTCCTTTGCTGTGCAGAAGCTTTTTATCTTGATGAAGTCCCAATAGTTCATTTTTGCTTTTGTTTCCTTTGCCTTTGGAGACGTGTCTAGCAAGAAGTTGCTGTGGCCAAGGTTGAAGAGGTTGCTGCCTGTGTTCTCCTCTAGGACTTTGATGGATTCCTGTCTCACATTTAGGTCTTTCATCCATTTTGAGTTTATCTCTGTGTATGGTGTAAGTGAATGGTCCAGTTCAATTTCATTCTTCTGCATGTGGCTGTCCAATTCTCCCAGCACCATTTATTGAAGAGACTGATCTTTTTCCATTGGATATTCTTCCCTGCTTTGTCAAAGATTCGTTGACCATAGAGTTGAGGGTCTATTCCTGGTTTCTGTATTCTGTTCCATTGATCTATGTGTCTGTTTTTGTGCCAGTACCATGCTGTCTTGATGATGACAGCTTTATAATAGAGCTTAAAATCAGGCATTGTGATGCTCCCAGCATTGGCTTACATTTTCAACATTCCTCTGGCTATTTGGGGTCTTTTCTGGTTCCATACAAATTTTAGGATTATTTGTTCTAGCTCTGTGAAAAATGTCAATGGTATTTTGATATAGGGATTGCATCGAATGTGTAGATTGCTCTGCGTAGCATAAACATTTTAACAATATTTATTCTTCCAATCCGTGAGCATGGAATGTTTTTCCATCTCTTTGTGTCTTCCTCAATTTCTTTCATAAGTGTTCTGTAGTTCCTAGAGTATAGATCCTTTAACCTCTTTGGTTAGGTTTATTCTTAGGTATCTTACAGTTTTTGGTGCAATTGTAAATGGGATCAACTCCTTAATTTCTCTTTCTTCAGTCTCACTGTTAATGTATAGAAATTCAACTGATTTCTGTGCATTGATTTCGTATCCTGCCACGTTGCTGAATTCCTGTATGAGTTGTAGAAATTTTGGGGTGGAGCCTTTTGGGTTTTCCGCATAAAGTATCATGTCATCTGCAAAGAATGAGAGTTTGACTTCTTCTTTGCCAATTTGAATGCCTTTTATTTCTTTTTGTTGTCTGATTGCTGATGCCAGGACTTCTAGTACTATGTTGAACAACGGTGGTGAGAGTGGGCATCCCTGTCATGTTCCTGACCTCAGGGGAAGAGCTCTCAGTTTTTCCCCACTGTGGGCTTTTCGTAGATGGCTTTTATGATATTGAGGTATGTTTCCTCTCTCCCTACACTGTGGAGAGTTTTAATCAAGAAAGGATGTTTTTTTGTTTTTGTTTTTGTTACTTCTCAGTTTTCATCGTTATTTATTTCAATAGCATTATCTACAATAATAATTTTTTTAATTTTATTTTATTGTTATGTTAATCACCATATAATACATCATTAGTTTTTGATGTGGTGATCCATGATTCATTGTTTTCGTGTAACACCCAGTGCTCCATGTAGTACGTGCCCTCCTTAATACCCATCACCAGTCTAACCCATCCCCCCACCCCCCTTCCCTCGAAAACCCTCAGTTTGTTTCTCAGAGTCCATAGTCTTTCATGGTTCATCTCTCCCTCCAATTCCCCCCCTTCATTTTTCCCTTCCTTCTCCTAATGCCCTCCATGCTATTTCTTATGTTCCACAAATAAGTGAAACCATATGATAATTGACTTTCTCTGCTTGACTTATTTCACTTAGCATAATCTCTTCAGTCCCATCATGTTGATGTAAAAGTTGGGTATTCATCCTTTCTGAAGGCTGAGTAATATTCCATTGTATATATGGACCACATCTTCTTTATCCATTCATCTGTTGAAGGGCATCTAGGCTCTTCCCACAGTTTGGCTATTGTGGACATTGCTGCTATGAACATTGGGGTGCATATAGCCCTTCTTTTCACTACATCTGTGTCTTTGGGGTAAATATCCAGGAGTGCAGTTGCTGGGTCATAGGGTAGCTCTATTTTTAATTTTTTGAGGAAACTCCACACTCTTTTCCAAAGTGGCTGTACCAACTTGCATTCCCACCAACAGTGTAAGAGGGTTCCCCTTTCTCCACAACCTCTCCAACATTTGTTGTTTCTTGCCCTGTCCATTTTTGCC
>NC_138382.1:66579263-66597459 GCF_054177405.1 Leptonychotes weddellii
CTTTCATCCATTTTGAGTTTGACTGGAGTCAAGCAGTTGGAATTTCTCCCATTTAGATATGTAACTTTGAGCAAGTTGTTTACCCTATTTTTGCCTCATTTTCCTTATCAGATGTAAAAATGGCAAAGCCCACTTCTTGGAGTTACTTTGAGGACTCTATTAAACAATGTCGGCATATTCTGGTTCCTCAATGTTTGGCATCATTATCAATATATTAATTAAGTGCAAAAACAATATTACTAGTGATAATGAATAATTTAATTTACCTGTAAACTCAAGGAAGACAGGAGTTAAACCTTTTTATTTTGTATCCACCAGATGATATATAAGCTTAATTAGATTAAATAAAATTCGTACGTAATGTATAGTAGATTAAGCAAAGATTTTTGATGGAAGTGGTGTGTGTCATTCCACCACAACCTCATTTGAAGATGAAGGGGAAAGAAACTGTGTGACCACCTGACTTCCCTCTCACCCAAGCTAATGCCTCTAGGCTTAGCTCAAATGATCTCTCTAGGTTGCATGACTCAGGAGAACCTTTGGGGAATTCGGGAGCCTTGGCAAAAACTGCTGAAGAAGCAGGGAAGGTAGGGAGCAAGGGAGGATCTTCTCATATTCCTTCTTTGCTCTAGGAATCCCCCAGGCTAAAAGTAACCCAATCTTTTGAAAGATTGGGCCAAGCCACCCTACAAACAGTAAAGTAGCCAAGGACAGTGGAAAATCAAGATATTACCAAGCATGTAATTATTATACTAGGAGCCAGGGTTGTTTTTGTAGGGACCCCGATCACTGGTGATCATGTGCAATATGGTCTATCTGAAAGGGTATTTGGGGGAACTGTCCAGAATCCATGAATTTAATTAGATTCTCAAAGAAATCCATGACCTGATATCTATAAAGATCTCTTCTAAAGAGAGCCAGGTCCCTATGAATAGCAGTAGACTGTTAGGGCTCTAAGCCTGCCTTATTTTTAGCAGGAAGCATGGTCTGAACATAAGATATGTAATGTACTCTTTAGGAGTTGATTGTGATTGTATATTTTGTTCTTCCAAGAGATTATGATATGTTCTTATGAAATATGACCACTATTAGTGAGAGACCTGTTATTTCATGTATGAATTTTGACATTCCAGGCAAGAGTGCTGCCCTGGAAATCATGAGGTCTGTATACTCTTCCTGATCTCACCCTTGCAAGGACATAGGCTAATGTAAAGGACCTTCTTACTGTGGCAATTGTAAAGCACTGCACGCAGTATAAGGGGTTAGTGCAGTGAGCAATTGTACTAAATTTGGGGAATGTGGCAGAGGCCATTCCATTCTGTCTCTTATTTGGCAGCAGAAGCAGGGACTGGACGGTGGCTCACTTCAAACCTGCATTCCGAATTGGACCTGTTTTGGTATTTTCTTTAGAAAGCAAGTTGGGGATGATGATTATTCTAGAAAGTTTCTTGGCTAATGGGCACTTTTTCTGTAGGAGTAAAGTTCATTGTTATAGGAGAAATTGGGACAAATGATTATACCATCCTAATTATAATATTGTAAGAGCTAACATTTACTGAGCCCTTCCCAGGCCCGTCCACTATTCTGTGTCCTTGACTTTCAGTATATCATTAAGTCCTCTTGGGCCCCTCTGGGGTACATATTTTCTAACAGCTTTTTACAGAGGAGGAAACTGAGTTTTGCAAGATTTAAATAGCAATTACTCTAAAATCACAAAGCTAGCAAACAGTGGAGCCAAGATTCAAACCCAGCCTATCAGATTTATAGGTTTGTTCTCTCACAGTGTTTACTGGATCCAAGTTTTATTAAAATAAACTATAAAGGTATTATACATTTATTTTAGAATTTGGGGAAAAATTCAGAAAACTATGAATCACTCATATATATTCTTAACAGAACACAGTTCCCATTAATAAAAGTAACACAGTATATTATAAGCATAGATGTTTACAACTTTCTTATTGTTATTTCAGATGGTAGGCCTTCGATCCTTGTAAAAATCAAGGCTTTCATGCTCTGCTTTCGTGCTCTGTGTCAGGGAAGGTTTCACTGGTTATCCCTCAGCTTTGAGTGCTTTGTTTCTGGGTTGTCTCCATCATTTTCTTCATCTCTCTGCTCACACGTCCACCATGTTATAATATAAACTCTGTGAGATCAGGAGCTTTGTTTGCTTCCCACCATATTTCTAGAACCTGGTACAGTTTCTGGCACATTGTAGGTACTCAGTAATGTTTGCTGAGTAAATGCAATATTGGGTAAGACAGTTGGATTCCCATTCAGAAGTCAGGAGGAGCAAAATGATTGAGGTGAGAAGGCTTACTTATGGCTGGTAAATAGAATAGGGCATCGCGCCAATCCTAATTCTTAACCACATGCTTTCTCCCATTCAGCTCAGTTCTCCCTATAATGTAATTGGCTCTGTGCATGGGGCCAGCACAGCTCTGCATAAAGCTCTACCAGTGTAACACGCCCAGTAAATGGATCTGAGTTCTGGTACTTAAGGGAAAATATGCAGCGTTGAAAGAATGGCCTCCTATTTATCTTTTTGAGGGCTCGTTTTGGAAATACTAACAGGAAGAAAATAAATTACTCCAGTGCAACCACAGGAAGGATAAACCTTTTCTTTGTTCCAAAGAGTGAACTTTGTTCCACTTAGCCTATAGAACTCATGTTGGGGTCTCGACTCCCATTCCTCTCTATGTTCTTGAGTGTGTTACAGCTTCTCCAGAACTCAGGCATGCATATTTGTGTAATGTGTTTGAGTTAGACCAGATGATCTCTAAGCCCCATTATGCTTTAACATTTTAGGTTCTGAGCATGCTTGGTGCCCTCCTCCCCCGCTAAGACAGACATGTCTTTGGGGTTGGAGAGGAAACCCATTGGGTCCCATTAGTGTCAGATGAGCATAAATCCAGGATGGCAGCTTGGTTCTCAGATGGGTAGAAGAGAAAGCATGCAAAAATAAAACCCTGTTGCCAAGTTAAAAAATAAAACATTTTAAAGAACAAAATCTGTTACCTTTTCCTTTGCAAAAGCAACACTGGGCCTGAAGATAATGTGAGCAAAAATAAATATGTGGAAAAGTTCTTTTGCTGCCACTTCTAGCAGTTTTCTGATCTCTTTCTCTCACTTTGCACTGACTGTCAAATGGTCTATCAAGAGGTTAGTTTGTAATTAAACTCAGCTCTAATTGCTGGAACAAGTTACTAATTGTGTTCTTAAATCCTTTTATTCTATACCCTAGAAACCAGTGCATTCTAGCCTTTAAATGCTAGTGGTTTGAGAGAATCACGTAAGTACAGCTTTTAGCAGAAATTTTGTTTATCTGAAGCTTTTACCCAGAGCATCAATCAAGAAAACTAAAAAACATGAAACCAATTGGTGAAGGAATAATCCTCCCTCCACGACAATAACAAAAAATAAATTTGAGGAAATGCTCTGCCTTCTGTCCTTCTGACTTATAGATAGTGCCATGCTTAATGATTGATTTATATACTAAGACCTATATTCAGGAATCTGTCCATTTTTAAATGGAGCTTCATATCTTTAAAGTGTCATTTGCATGCTTTTGAGGTGTAGAAAGTCTTGAAACCATCCAAATCCATTCAATGAGTCATCACATTTTGAAAAAATGACGTGAGCAACCTAAGTGTCAGTTTTAATTTGTATTCGAGTTAGGCAGAGTAAACAAAGCAATGGATCTCAAAGAGTAGAACTTGGAAGAACAACAGAGAAAAGACATTAGTTGCGACGTAGAAACTATTTGACCCATGTAATGCTGGTGGACGCTAGTGACTCAAGAATTTTAAAATCGCTGTGTTTGGACAGTGTGCTGGGCACTTTGGGTTATGTCTCAGAGTCCAATTTCCCATTCCTCTCCCAAAGAAGTCCTTGAGTTTTAGGTGGCAATGGCCCCACCCCCAGCATCCACGGCTTTGGTTTATTAGAGTAACCTTGCCCACTCTAGCTCTCAGCCATAGGACTGGGATCATTGGGCCAAGGATGAGCCCTTAACACACCCAATTCAGGCCAGTGAAGGCAAGTGAGAGAAATCCATGCTTTCTTCTGCTCTACTTAGATGTGGACACATGAAGCCCCAAGGAGCACATATCTATCCTATTTGTCACCACCCAGAATCAATTGAAGTCCTGCCTAATTTTAGGGGATTTCTTTTAGTGTTAGCCACTTTTTTTTAAAGATTTTATTTATTTATTTGACAAAGAGATAGAACAAGTAGGCAGAGAGGCAGGCAGAGGGAGAGGGAGAAGCAGGCTCCCTGCCGAGCAGGGAGCCTGATGCGGAGCTCGATCCCAGGACCCTGGGACCACGACCTAAGCCGAAGGCAGCCGCTTAAATGACTGAGCCACCCAGGCGCCCTAGTGTTAGCCACTTTTTGCTTATAAGTGAAAATCTTGACTGATGAAGTCTGGGATGACTGGGAGCCATCTGGTTTCCCTTTGAGAAGCTGGGCATAGGATGAAGCTGATACCAAAATCCATGGGGGTGCAGAGGAGGAGAGGGACAAGGAGAATAAAGATTTTGGTGATTACATCAAGTTACTTGATAAACCTACCTAAAATTCTATTTCTAGCTTTCTTTTAAACTATATAAATCAATAAACTTCCTTATATCGTTTCAAAAAACATTTGCCTAGTACATATTATGTGGCAGCCAGTGATCAAGAACCAGGTATAACATTGAACAAGACACCCCTACATTGCAGTGTGAAGAGAAAGGGAGTAAAATACAAAAATAAGGAGACAAGAAGATAGGTAGAATAAACATGAAACAGAGTGTATTGACTTCCTAGGGCTGCCATAATCAAATACCACCATCCAGATGTCTTAAACCACCTGACATTATTGTCTCACAGTTCTGGGAGTTCAAAGACCTAGATCAAGATATCAGCAGGTTTGGTTCCTTCTGAAGCTGAGAGGGCGAATCTGTTCCAGGCCTCTCTCCTAGCTTCTGGTGGTTTGCTGGAAATTGTTGACATCTCTGGCCTCGCAGAGGCACCACCACAATTTCTGCTTTTATCCTCACGGGCATTCTACCCCATATCTTCACATTGTCTCTGTGTCCAAGAGTCCCCTTTTTATAAGGACACCAGTCATATTAGATAAGGTCCCACTCTAATGACCTCATCTTAACTAATTGTATTTGCAACAACCCTGTTTCTAAAGAAGGTCCCATTCTGAGGCACTAGGGTTAGTTAGACTTCAACATATTGTCTTTTTTGTGGAGGAGGGTAAGGGACACAGTTCACCCCGTAACAGAGTAATGCGACTGGGAGTCACTATAGGGGTACCTTGGCATCTTTTTGAGGAGATAACATTTATTCTGAGGGAACTCAAAGACTAGATCTGATTATTTAGAGAGAAAAAAGTCATTTCAGACAGAGGGGAAAAGCTAGTGCATAATTCTTAGTACATAGCATGGTAACAAACAAACAAAAACAGACCAAAAAGCAACAGTGAAAAGGTCCTTTATTACTGATGTCCATTTGAATTGTATTTCACATTTAGATGAAAGAGTTAAATAAGTAGGAATCATTTGAATAATTGTTTTTTTTAAAGATTTTTAAAATTTATTTTTGAGACAGAGAAAGCATGAGCGAAGGGAAGGGGCAGACAGAGAAGCAGACTCTCTACTGAGCAGGGGAGCCTGATGTGATACGGGGCTTGATCCCAGGACCCCAGGATCATGATCTGAGCCGAAGGCATACACTTAACCAGCTGAGCCACCCAGGTGCTCCTGAATAATTCTTATTAGAATGTTACCTACTGTCATTTACTTATAAAATCCCTGGCCCTTATTATTATTATTTTGTTGTTGTTGTTAAACAACTAGGTGACTTTCCACTTCTTGCCCTGGTATTTGTTGGATATTGTGATCCTTAGTCTTCTTCCATGTCAAATTTCACTAGTCTGTACATTTCTGAAGTTGGGGATTATTTTAGCACCATTTTTCTCTCTGGTGCCAACCATGTCCTATAAATAGTAGGGCTTCTGATGAAAACTGAATTTAATGAAAGGAACTCCATTCTAGTTTAGGAGCTGTGGTATGCCAGTAAATGTTTAACAAAGGGCTCTTCCCACAAAAAAAAAAAAAAAAAAAAAAAAAGCCCTGATTTTTAGCAGGTGCCAATTTCCAGGGTGTAAATACTCTCACCATTGCTGATTTCAAGCTGCCAACATGACATCACTGAACTGGGAGTACACACAGTCACATCCCACAAGCCGGTGCCAGGTGGCTCCAAAACACCACGGTCCAGGGATCTGTTTCAGGAATCTAGGGAAATGGTTCATGCTTTGCCACCAGACTAACTTAGGTTGTTGCTTTATTGCTAGCATTTCAAGCTATGCGATCTTCAGAAATGTATTTGTCCCAATCAGTGTCGATGCCCTCATTTATACAATAAGAGTCATACTTGCTACAGAAGATTCTTCTGAAAATTAAAATGAATTATCACTGATAAAATAACCAATGCAGTAGGGAATATAGGAAACACCTGACGTGTGTTAGCTTTTGTTTTTAATTTTGTTGTTGTTGATAGAAAATATTTCTTGCTCTCCAATTTGTCACGAAAGTGAAAATGAATCTAAACGCAGTATTAGGGCATGAAATTTATCTGACAGGAAACCAACTCTTCCTACTGACTCCGAATTGGGCAGCGGTACAAAAATGCAGGGTTTTGAATGGACATCAATAACTGGAAGTCGCTATTGAGCTCACGATGCTTCATCTATAACTGGTTTCTGGCCATGGAGACCATGTGATACCAGCATCTGTAAAAAAAATTTACAGATTCTAAACCAAAAGGTGACTCACGTGATTGAAAAATGAGATGAGAAGTAGGAAAATCTTTGAGGACTTAGAGTCCTATCACTCACTCTCTTCAAAGACTATTTCATATATATATAAACTTTCCTCCCCAAGAGGAAAATAAACAGTAAGACTCCATCTGAGCAGGGAGCTGCAAACCCAAGGGCCAAGTGTCAGGCAAATTAAAAGAAATAAGTGAAATAGACTCTGTGTGTGTGTGTGTGTGTGTGTGCGCGCCCGTGAATGTGCGCACACAAGAGAGACAGAGGGACAAAGATGGACAGAGACAGAGAGACAGCCAGGAGGCAGAATGCGGCAAACTGAACTGAATGGAGTACATTGAAAGGCAACCGAATTTTAAAATGCTTAATGATCATGCAAACCTAAATAAAACATATGCCTTGTGGGATGGGTTCTGGCCCATGGGTCTCAGTTTGACACCCTGATTTATGTTGAGATGCATGTCACACCTGCTCCTAGAGTCCATGTCAGTTCAGTTTTTAATGGAGATAAATGCAATCAATATAATTTGCTTTTATGCCACTAGATAGGCTTATTTTTATTCTGATGTTTATTTCTAGTAGTTCCCTTTTATCCACAATGAATATATGCTCATTGCAAATAATCCAAGCAGAATACAGAAGCATATGGCTTAAAGTTAGAGTGGCGTCAAAATCTCCCACTCACAGGAAGACACCCAGACATTTGGTGAATCTCCTGCCGTGCCTGGACACACACGTGCACACAAACAAGTTACATGTAATTTTGCAGACTGCGCCAAGCCATATATACTCCTTTTTCATGGAGAGCACACTGAGGATATCTATCCAATCAGCGTTGCCTTAGAATCCTGGTTCTACTATTTAGTAAGTTTTGGCTCACAACAGGTAAAAAGTAATCGTAGTTCTGGTATCAAAGTTTCACATCTCGTCAGTTTCCACCTTGAAATAAAACATTTCTTTAGCCTCATTTCTAATAGTTAGGGGGGAAAGGGGCACCCTTGTTTTAGAAACCGGGCAGTACTATTATTAGGAATTTATCAACCTTTACTTATCTCTGGATTTTTTTTCCCCTCTCTCCTCACTGTGTTTTATCTTCTCTCCACTGATCTTTTTTTGCAGATGACCTTTCATCTTATTTCTCATCTGCTGGTCCCATCAACCCTAACTTTGTATCTGCTAAAACTCAGGTAATTGCTTTTAGATGGGTAAAATTAAGAAGCCATTAGTGTAAAGTTTCATTTCAGTTTACGCCTTGGTCTGCATTTGAGCAGAGAAATATGAAATTAAGGTATTAGCTCCTTTCAGGAGTATGAGTCACGAGCTAATAAGTTTCAAGAGCAGTTTCTCAACTGTAATGATTGTGCTTTTCTCTTTAAATATCTTCTTTGGAATTCTCATAGAGGGAATATTCTAAAAGAAAGGGTAACAGATCTACAGAGACAGACCTGGATTGGGTATGTGTTTCCCAAAGTGTGAGTGTCCATGGTGCCCAAGGAGGGTCACATGAGATCTTTAAAAAAGTAGTGAACACAGAAAGCCCAATCTGAAAACCTGTATGTCTCTTTTCCCTATTGTGTAAGAATTCTACCTTTCTGACGGTGACTGTGAGAGACATCGTAGAGGGGATTCATGCCCTGGATGGAAGGAGTCAAAGGAGTTAAAGTCAAGATGACCTAATGTGATTTGGAGTTAGCTACCTAGAACAGTAGTTCTCAAATCTGGCTGAGTATTAGAATTACCTGTTATATTAGTTTCCTATGACTTCCATAACCACTTTCCACAAACTGGGTGTCTTAAAACAATGAAAATTCATTCCCTCACATTTCTGAAGGCTAGAAGTTTAAGTTTGAAGTATCAGCAAGGCCATGCTCTTCCTAAAAACTCTAGGGTAGGATCCTTCTTTGCCCCTTCCTAGCTTCTGGCAATGCCTGGCAATCCTTAGCTTTTTTTGTCTTACACCTGCGTGACTCTAATCTCTGCCTCTGTTGTCACATGGCCATCCTCCCTCTGTATGTATCTCTGTGTGTGCTCTCTTCTTACAGAGATACCAGTCATTGGATTTAGAGCCCTCCGATCCAATACAACCTCATCTTAACATTTTTATAAAGCAAATATTTTCATCTTCACTTTCCAACTGCAAAGACCTTATTTCCAAATAAGGTCACATTCTGGGATTCCAGGGACATGTATTTTGGGGGGACACTATTCAACCTACAGTACCTGGAAAGATTTTAAAAATCCCATTGCCCTAGCTGCACCCCAAATCAATTAAATTGGAATTCTAGGAGGGTACTTATTGGAATCACTTCAGGAGATTTAAAAGAAACTGCGCTTGGGGCTCACCCCCAGAGATTCTGACCTAAAAATAGGTATTCTAACAAGTATAATACTGGATTATTAAGGAAAATAAATGAGATCATGTAAAGTGCACAGCAGAAACCTGGCACATAACATATGCTCAATTAATATTTTCTTGTTGATTTATTTGGCTTGATTGGTTTATAAAAATAAGGACATAGTTTCACTTATGTAGGATGCAGTACTCAATAAGCATTGGTACCCTTTTCCTCCTGCCTTTTTCAGGACAAACATGATTATCTGCTTTATGTTTGTGGGGTCGAGGTTTTACTTGTATATGGTTTGCCCTTAACCCTTACACAGCCTGTTTTCCTGATAGACATATTCTTATTATCTTTTCTTCATTTGAGTCTAATTGCTATTGTCCTCCCGTCCTTTAACAGGTCACATTGTAAGCTTTAATCTCCTCCAGTCTGCTAGGATGACTAATTATCCTAGTTTGCTCAGGATCAAGGGATTTTCCAGAATATAGGACTTTCAGTGCTGATCTTAAACAGTCCCAGGGAAGCCACTATGGTGAGTTACCCTAAGCCTACCTCCATCAGCCATAGATAACTGAACATGCCTGGTGTTACCCCAATAGTATTACACATGTTAGGAATACAAGGAGCTTTAAGAGGGAATACAAACATGTTTAAAATGTGACACTTGCCTTCAAGTCTATATAGAGCTATCAGAGAGCACAATCATGAATAATAATGATGATAAGGCTGGTGATGATACTGATCACTTACATGAATCCAATTCCTTTGCAAAGGGTTTTACATGTATTATCCATTTAATACTCACAGCAACCTTATACGTGAGTGGCAGCATTATCATCACTTTCCAAATGAAGAAACTGGAGTTCAAGCAGCTTATGTGACTTCTGCAAGGTCTCACAGCTAGTGTGTATTTTGGCTCAAGTGTAGCCGGGCGGTTTGGCTTCTACACCGGTAGTATTTATACCTGCACCATACTGAATGAATGCCCAAGGGATACAGAAATCCAAGTCAGAGAAGGCCAGAGGGACAGCCTGGTGTGATCCACAAAGCCATTACAGATAAAGGAGAGATTGAAATGGCTCATAATGCATCGTGACTTCCCTTAAGTGGTTCATTTAAGGAAAACATCAATTAAGTACCTAGTAAGTATACAGCACATACAGAAATACTGAGCAATGATAGTAGCCAGAACTGGGGGGGTGGGAGGTAGTTACTGCATCCCTGGCACTATGCTGAGCCTTTGACATGATATTATCTAATAGCATGGCTTTGTTATATCCAGCCAACAGGATACTCTATCCCCATCACAACAAAGAGAAGTGAGGCTCAGAGACCTCAGTTAAGTTGACTCACAGTCTCACAGCTAGTTTACGATCAATTCAGAATCCAAATCTTGGTCTTTGTGTTTGTGTATTAGTTTGTCTTACAATGGAGTCTGTTTTCATAAACTGCCATGCTGTCTTGCTCTTCAAGATGAGAAGGCATCAGAATATTTTGGTGAGGGGCGCCTGGGTGGCTCAGTTGGTGAAGCGACTGCCTTCGGCTCAGGTCATGATCCTGGAGTCCCGGGATCGAGTCCCGCATCGAGTCCCGCATCGAGTCCCGCATCGGGCTCCCTGCTCGGCGGGGAGTCTGCTTCTCCCTCCGACCCTCCTCCCTCTCATGCTCTCTGTCTCTCATTCTCTCTCTCTCAAATAAATAAATAAAATCTTTAAAAAAAAAAAAGAATATTTTGGTGAGGCTTCAGTGAAAACATAGAGCAGGTTTATGAGTGGATGCTTCATATAAAAGTTAATTCACCTGTTCAAGATTGGGATAATGGTGGAAAACCTGCAACAGAAGGTAGATATTGAAGGAGCTGTGAAGGGAACTTGCCGGCAAGGAGAACTGGCTGCATGGGCACTCCTCGTCTTTGGGGCACAGCGAGCCCTCATCCCCATGAAGAAAGGCAGCAGCCAAAGCTATGGAAAACACTCCCGTGACAAAATTGGAAGTACAATTAGTCAGGACTTAATTAAACAGTTTAATCTCTAACGGGTGGGGGGTAATGGAAGATGAGGAGGGGAAAGAAAAAACACATAAAACCCCTCCATTTAAGATGGTGAAATGTGTCTTCTCATCCATAATGCAGCACCATAATGTTCTTGTATGAATTGAAAATGCCAGGCAATCAAAGGCCATATGTGAGTGAATGCATACAGAGTGTCCATGTATTTTTAATCAAGGCTGCATCTCTGAAGTATGTTTATGCTTTCTTGGCATGGAAGATGCTCCCCCAGATTAGCTCTGCACATGGCTCCAGGCTGTTGTTACCTTTGGCCATGCCAGGAGAAAGGGAGTTGGCAAATCCCGCATAAGGCATTAGTGTGGAGCTGATGCATGCTGCACTGGAAGGATAGTGAACATGGAGCAATCCATTAAGGCTGAGGAAATGGGCTTAGGAGTCACTGACGTCTTCACTCCCTGGAAGATCACTCTTCTACTCTGTTCACACCCTAAAATTCATTTTCCACACAGTACGCAGAGCGATCTGTTAAAAATGCAAATCCAGTCTCTTCCTTTTATCCACTCAAAACCCGCTACTAAAGAGTTTTAAAAATAAGAACTGGACTCTGCTCTGGTCTCCACAACTCTGCATGAGTTTTTCCCCATCCCTACTTCATGTCGTACCTCACTTTACATTCATGATGATGCTCCGGTCACATTGTCCTGATTTCTGTTCCTAACCACTTAGTATTCGCTCTTTCATGCATTCACTCAAAAAGTGTTTGAGCACCAGGTATGTGTCAGGAACTCTCCCACGTGTTGGGGATGCACCAGCGAACAAAACAGAAATCTTTCTGCCCTTTGAAACTTATGTTCTAGTCAGAGAAGATAGACAACAAACAATAAAGAAGAGGAAAGTGTATAATGTATATAGCATTTAGAAAGTGACAAAGAAAGTAGAGTAGTATAAATAGGGCCAGGATTAAGTGGCAAGGAATGCTAAGTTATGACGTTATGACACTAAATAGGAGGGTCAGGGGAGATACCTCATTTCAAGGCAATTTCTCTTACTGCTCCCTCTCCTAGAACACACTTCACCCAGATCCTTATATGAGGATCTCAGAACTCAGGTCTCAGCTCAAATGGCACCTCTTGGAGAGACCTTTCCTGATCCCCCAATGTGAAGTGGTCCCTTCTTGTCACTTTATCTCACTACCCTC
The DNA here is from genome assembly GCF_054177405.1 of Leptonychotes weddellii. Classification (NCBI taxonomy): domain Eukaryota; kingdom Metazoa; phylum Chordata; class Mammalia; order Carnivora; family Phocidae; genus Leptonychotes; species Leptonychotes weddellii. The sequence goes on from NC_138382.1 coordinate 66,591,639, forward strand.
TGTGATAGCATTTAGAACCATCTGAGGTTACATTCTTCATTTATTTACTTTGTTTTTGTCTGCAATACTCATGGACTATACGTGCCAAGAGAACAAGGTCTTTATCCCTTCACTGTTAGGTCTCCTGTGTCTAGATCTGTGCCTAGCATACAGTAGATACTCAACAAATACATGTTGGGGTAAAAGAATGAAGGAATGGCTGGAGATAGATACTAACACATTAATCAGGCCATTGGGGCAAGAGAGATAAGTGATATTTGATATTGAGAAATCACTAAGAGACATTATCATCTTCAAACTTGTTTAGTAGCATGGCATTTATTTAAGTAACACAATCCAGGAAATATGGACTAGATCAGGAAAATACTATTGAAAGAATAATTAAAATGATTAAATCATATTCCAAATGCACTTCCTTTATATTCCTCATGTGTCCATTTCTCTCCATTCTCATGGCCACCACTCTGGGCCAGGTGCCATCATCTCTTGTTTCACTGCTTCCATTCTTGCTGCCACACAAAACATTTCTTCCAAGTCCAGGAAAAGTGAAGCTTTAAAAATGGGTATTTGATTATGTCTTCCATTGCTTAAACCCTTCAATTACTCCCTATTAACTATAGGATAGGGTCCCAAATCATAAAGTGGCTCCCAGAGACTTCAGGAGCTGGCCAGTGGCCACTTCTCCAATTTCGTCTCTCCGTACTTTTCACCAGCACTGTGGTTTACCCAGCCTGATCTCTGTGTTTCCTGAATACTCAAAGCTGCCATCTTCCTTCAGATGACTAGAAAATGGTTTATCTGTTTGGAAGCACATTCTCTGCTCTCTTTCTCTGTCTCTGTGTCTGACTAACTCATAGCCATCTTTTAAATCTTTGCTTAGACTTCTTAACCCTCTGGCAAGGACTCTGTGATTCTTAAGTCTGGACTAGGTAACTTTTCTCTGGTCTCATACCATGTCAATTTCCCCATCACATTACTTCCCATGTAGTGAATCGCTCTTGTTTGATTTCTTTCCTGTCCCACCGACTAGACTCAAGCAGTGAATGGGCAAAAATAATTTCTGCCTCCTTTATTCTAATAGTTCAGGCATCTTGCCTATGGACTGGCTCATAGTAGTTCCTCAAAATATACTTGTTGATTGATTGGGTAAAATGTACAGTCATTTAAAATAGCAACACTTTATTTCCAGACAGAGCTTTGAGTATTATTTCTCATTCCAAAGCTTTGCTCATGGACCTAGCTCTTCTGTGGCAACATTGCTAAAAACTGAGAGGAGATGGTAGAAAGTTGAGGGCACACAGCTTATCTCTTGATATTGATGTCATAGAGTATAATTGGGTTCTTCAGTTCGACCCTTGGTGATAGCCTCAGGGACCAAGGAATTGATCTAGCAAGACAAGAATTCTGAATCATACTGGAAGTATTGAGCATAGTGGCTTCTGCAGAGTAGGGAATTCTGATGTCTTGCTTTTCACAGTGGAAAGTACCTTAAAATTAGTAGCTTTGCTTCTGTCTGAAGAAATACTGAAGTGGCTATAGAGATAAAGGATGCAAAACCTGAATGGGTCATTGGAAGCATAGTACCCAGGAATCTCAATTCACTGATGAAGAAAACAAGAACTCTGATGGTTGTTTAAATAACATCCTCTCTATTCCTGGAATGAACTTTTGCCTTTTTCTCCCACCCTATATTTTCTCTCATCTGTTTAATTCAGTTAAACTCAACATATTTTGACAGGTTTTAATTTTCTTTTTCTTTACCATGTGCCAGACATTAAGAATATGTCCCCCATATGAAGGCCACATGTCAATTCTGTGACATAAGTGCAAGTGCTTTTTCATGGTTCATCTTGCAACCCAACTAAATTTAGAAACCTATCCCGCTTTAAAATCTTCTGACTAATTCACTTGCACCAGAGCTTTGGTGAGCAACACACATTTTATGTGAAATAACATAGGAAAGAAGGGACAGAGAGGCGATTACATCACACATATCTAAGCAAACAAGTTAGCATTCTCCCCATGTAAAGACATAACTTTTCAGAAATCCCTTGCCCCTTTTGTCACTGAGGGTTCCTTTTTCCTCCTTTCAGTGTGTGAAAAGACCATCCTAATTGACTTAGACCTCTTCTCTCCAGTATTTTTCTCTAAGCATTTAAAATTCTTCTATGTGTGACCAGATACCATAGTTCCGCTCTGAACTAGCTCCTACTTCTAGCAGTGCTCATCCAAAGTCATCACAGTTGTTCAGCTAAACAAAGGGAGGGTCCTCCAATTAGCAGAACCACCAGCCTTAGAAAACGCTTCTTAGGCATATTGCATCTTTATGCTTGGCCAGCAAATCCCAAGGAGCCAAATCATTATTAACCTAAGTTTTGAGCATCTGAATCTTCATTTATAAGATGCCCAAAAAAATTCTGACCTTATGGAGTTGTTGTGAGGACCACATGAAGTAAGGATGAAAAAACAAAACAAAACTGGTACATAACCCAACAGAGAATAGCCTAGAGTAGATGCTTAGTATGTACTGATTTCTTTCTCCTCAAGTGACAGGACTTGAGGATTCATTTGTCCCACAGCTTCCTATTGTATTCATGTTTAGGAGGTCTCTCAATTTCTTAAAGCTCACTAGTATCCCTAAAATTAGCATAAAAACACAAAATAGTCCAAAAAATGCAAATTAAAAAGTATATCCTATTGTCATTTGTGCATGTTGGATACATGACTATTCTGACATAGACCCAGAAAGTGTGTATGTGTGTGTTTATGTGTGCGTGTGTGTTCTAGAGAATTTACATACCAGAAACCCTCTTTCAGAGATAATGCTATGTTCTAAAAGGCTGTTGTATCACTGTTTTGTCCACAGCCCTATTTGACACTGTGTAGGCTAGAATTCCAACTGCTGGTGGCACATAGAGGCACCATGTGTTTTTACTTCGATGCAAAACTTTGTCCCTATCTAGAAATGTCGTGGTCTTAAAGTCTTGAAGCAGAGAAGCTTCTCTATTTATAATCTAATTCATATTCGTAGCGGATCCAGGGAACAATCCTGCTCATCGCAGTGGTTCTCTGAGCATGGTTGGGCAGTGCTATTGACTGAAGCCCCTTTGCCATCAAACCATCAGGGATTAGTAACCTCTGAAATCCCCTGCTTCCAGCAATTCAGGAGAGGTAGGGTCTCCTGGGCTTTGTCCATGGAACTGATGACAAAAGCACGCATGGAAGTAAAAGATACATTCACCTACAATACAGGTGGAGCAGCATATATTAGAAGAAACCACTAGAGTCCAAACCTTTGGCCTGAATTTAAGATTATTGAATTATTTTTTCAATCCCTAAGATTCTAGTACTGTACGGAGTAATATATACTCTGCAAAGAGCTATGGAAATTGCAGAGATAAGTAACAATTAGGTAAATGTTTATATCATGAATATTGTATCAGCTAATCTTCATAGCAATTTCACAAGATAGACCTATTTATTTTTATTTTATAAAAAGCAAAATCAAGGCTCAGGAAGATGAAGAAACTTGCCTAAGATTAACAAGTTATTGCTAAAGTTACATTTCAAAATCAGGTATGTTTGGGGAGAAGGGTCAAAACACAGTCGTAAATAACATTGGTAAATGTCTTGGATACATTTTCCTCTTTAATCTTCATAAAAACCCTGTTTTGTCTCCATTTCATAGATGAGCAAAATGAGGTGCAAGGAAAATTGGTACTTGTTCAGAGAGCTCATACAAATCTTCTGCAAGCAGGACACATAAAGTGCTCTTGGATTTTGGGGGTCATCAAGCATATAGCGTTAGGTTTAGTAAGATGCCCTAAATATTCCATAAGGTCTGAAACAAAGGGAGACATTGAAGAAGAAAAAAGGGTATCCAAAAGAAAAGTAGTTACATTAGCATGGAGACAAATTCTGCTTCTATTTTATGGCAAACCTACATTTTCTCCAAGTTATGTAAGAGAAAGCCTTGTGTTTGTGTTCAGAGGGCAAGCTTGAGGAAAAGCTCAGGACACCGCCTGCATCCTAAGTGGCCTGAGTGTTGGAGGGAATGGGCCCTGTTCCAAATTGATTAGTTCTGCTACCTTCTCATTATTGTTCCGCCTGAAGTTTGGCATGCAAGCAAGGTCATTCCATGCATGGGTCTGCGTGACTTAACTGATTCCACTACAAACTCCCTCTCCTGCACACCCCCACCCCCACCCTCACCAAGGCATGCCACCTGCACTAGAGAAAATTAAAACTCAGCGCATACATTTTACATGAGTTCCCAAGACCAGTGAGAAATTAATGTTATGTTGTCTTTTGATAAAGATACAGCTGTTTTTTTAAGATGTTCATCCAATTCAGTAATAGGAAACCTTCCTCAGATTCCTCCATGGAGCTATACATCAGGATGAGAAGAAGAAATGCATATAGACTCAGAAGAATATGTTTGAGCAAATTTTCTTTTTGCAGTTCACCTTACAAAGAAATTTCAGGGTTACATATTAGGTTGCTGCCCTCCCCAGACTGTCAGGTGCCTTATTAATTTTCTGTTCCCATGGTTCCTTTCTCTGAGGTTGCTCCCTGAGCCTGGAATGACGTCTTCTCTTATTCTCATGTTCAAATGCTTCCAGTTCTTCACGGTTGACCACAAATATCTCAGTTTCTATGAAGCTATCTCATATCCTCAAATCAAGATATGATTGCTCTTGTGGCAGATCTTTAGTAATTCTTAGAAACATTCTCATCCCCTCTGCTCCTGTTTTCCTACCAATCATGTGAGAATACTTACAGCTGTATTTCAGGGTTGATTTAAAAATTAGAGGTAATGTATAAGAAACCTAACAGAGTATTTGACAAATAATAGTCAATAATTATAGTATTGGTTTTGTTATTGTTACTACTAACAAAGAAATACAACGTCTAAAGGTTTTTGGGCAGAATTCAAAACCATTACAGTCAAGTTCGAGTCTTGGTTTCTAGTTTTATCCTTCCACTAGTCACTTAGTCTAGGGCACCTCTGTTCCCACCCCCCAAAAAGTTCTTTATTCTATTAAACTAAACTCCTCAGTGTTGTATGAACATTATGCACATTCAGTACTGTGGACCTACATGGTTGTGATTCTTTTCACTTTGTTTCCTTCCACACTAAAACTTACCCAAGATCTCACGATTTATAAATCACATTGACAATAAGCAGCAGAGTCAGAACTGAGATCCCATTTCCTGTACCCATAAACAACAGTTCAGCCAGGCTTCTAAAAGGTGTCAAGTAATTGTTGAAAAGTGATTTGTTTGGTTATGTGCATAAGCTTTGAATTTAGACAGAATTGGGTTTGAATGTTAGCTGCCTGGCTGTACAAACACAAACGAGTTCCTTCAGGTATCTTAGCCTAAGCAGTGATCTTTGTAAAAGGAAAACAGCATCTCTATATATGTGTGTGCGTGTGTTTGTGTGTGTGTAAGCTTAAAGTTATTACACCTTGTTGTTTGAAATGTATATTCATAAATTATATTCCTAATTATAAGTTCAAATTCAAGTTATATTTGTGATATAACCTATATATAATATATGTAACACACATACACATATATAAAATTTGGCCCACATTATAACTTTAAGTTGTATGTGTGTGTGTGTATATATATAATATACACAGGGAGAATGTATATGTTACAGTATCCATATATATAATGCATGGTATATATACATAATAGCACATATATATGCTGTGTGTGTGTGTTCTAAGAAGATCTACCTTAATTCTCATGCAAGAGTGAAATAGATCCTGGGGCGGAGCAAGATGGCGGAGGAGTAGGAGACCTGGATTTC
>NC_138382.1:66597959-66664609 GCF_054177405.1 Leptonychotes weddellii
AAAAAAATAAAAAAGAGTGAAATAGATCCAAGAGTCAGCAGGTTTAAAGTTAAATATTACATTTATTACTTTAAGAGTTTTTAACCAATGTGGTTTAGATTAACGTGAGGCTAAAAGGACTTGTTAAAGCCCATTCCAAACCCCATTCCCACCTCCACACTCCTCAGGACCTGGAATCTCATCCAGAGGGTGAGGAAGGGCATCAGGCAAAGTAGAAAGAGATCCACAGTCACAGGATCACTGGGTCGAGAGGGAAGGAAGTGAAATCTTGGTATTTACTAACTTATGATAAATCATCTCTTAATAATTGAAAACATAGACCAGTGTTTGCTACCCAACAGTTAATGACTCACTTATCCTCCATGAGAGTCTCAGAGTAAAGTTTCTTGCAAGAAGCCACAAGTGTTATTGGAGTAGAGACTACACAGGAAGACGGGGGAGTTCAGAAATACAGACTCTCTCTTAAAATCTAGCAAGATGCTGATGCTCAGCAAGTAACTTCTTCTAAGTGGTGCCTATTATTATTAGTTAATAGTTGCTATTGTTAAATTTCGAATCATCAACCTTGAAATATTATTAATGATACTAAGTATCTATATGATGTCTACGTATTTTTTGTACACAAAGGCAGAACTGCATAGAAAACTATGCAGTTAAGACTTCTGTTTAGCAATGCAGCTTCTGCACCCCTGTGGAAAGCCAAACACCACCAAATTTTGCTGACCTGGCTTCAGTAAGTTTTAATTCAACAAAAAGCCTGGTTGGACAGATGCGTCCACAAGTCCCAGACCATGCAACACTCATTCTGTTTAATGGAAATGTTCCACATTTGTGCTTTCTGCTGGAACTGGATCTGTGTCTTTCTGTCTTAGTGGAGCATAAATGTAAGGTGATATCTAGAAGGGACCCAGATCGGGAAGGGATGAGAGGTGAAGTGGTGGCTGGGGGAACACAGAAGCTGGACTGTTGGAAAGAAACAGAGAAAGATGACTCGGATTATTTCATATAATAAAAAGCATCCCCTTTGTGAACTATCATAGCTGGTTTCCACTTAAAGGCAATATGAATTTAGCAGACAGTTTTGATGGCCCCCTGAGATTGTTAAATAGGGTATTGTCTATATGGGCATGTATTATCCCTGTGCATGTATACATTTTGATCAAGAGATAAATATTTGTGGGGGGGGTGGCTTCAAGTAAGATAATGTATATTGGGGGCACCTGGGTGGCTCAGTCGGTTAAGCGTCTGACTCTTGGTTTCGGCTCAAGTCGTGATCTCAGGGTGCTGGGATCAAGCTCTGCATCGGGCTCTGTGTTCAGCAGGGAGTCTCCTTGAGTTTCTCTCTCCCTCTCCCTCTGCCCCTCCCTCTTGCATGCTCTCTCTCTTTCTCTCTCCCTCTCTCTGCAATAAATAAATCTTAAAAAAAGAAAAAAGATAATGTATACTGGGTGACTTCAATGAGATAGCCATTGTTCTAAAGACTTGTAATACATGTCTCTCTCTTTATCTCTCCCCACCCCCTCAAACTGAGGTTCTCACACATAAGGTTCTCTCTCACTAAAATCCTATTCCCTATCTTCTCCACCTGATAAATTCCTACTCAAGACCAGATTCTTCTTTGAACACACACCATCAGGGAAGTTCCCCTGGTTCCTTGGTATATGCTCCCACCACTCAGTATAGTATCCCTTAATACCCTGTTTGCAGGCTTTAAAGCCAGATTCCTATAATCTACATTTTCACTCCACCACTTCTAGTATTGTGACCTTGTCCAAGTTAATCCAGCTGTCCCATCTATAAGTCAGGAATAATACTAATACCTACCCCTGGATTAAGTATTAGGTTTTTGAGGATTAAATGAGGAAATTTATTTAACAGGCTGAAACCAAGGCTGACATTGAATGCATATTAGCCATTTTTATTCTTTTCAACCAGTTTTGTTTTCAGGCTGAAATAGGGAGGGAAAGAGACTATGACAAGCTAGCATTACAAATCCAGAGGTTGGATTTTATCTGGTAAGAAATGGAGAGTTGTTGATGGTTTTCAAGAGAGGAGAGAGAGTCAGATATGAATTTTAGAAAAATAAAAAATAAAAAGAAATACAGGATGATGGGCAAATAGAAGAACAAGTCTTTAAGATATGCTCCATATAGCCAAGTGATTCATATTTAAGCAATCATATTTAATCACCATTCCCAAAAACTAAGAGCACATTTAATTCAACAAACATGGGGGGGAAAATAAAACATTTGCGGAATGTTCACTGAGTGTAAGATGTTGTGCTATAAAGGCTGAGAATTCAAATAGGCAGTTTGCATACTGTGGAATAATCGAGCCTGGTGTTTAAGAGCATTAGATTTGCAACTAAATAGATCTAGGTTCATCATCAAGGGCTATGCTTTCCCATTGCAGCGAGGTTCTTAAACTACCTAAGCCTCAGTTTCTTCAAAATTAACGAGATTAATTAGCAAGATCAAATGAGGTACAGTATTTAAATCACCTAAACATGCTTAGGATGTGGTATGTGTTCAGTTAATGCTGATTTTCATTATTACTATTATTATTGTTGGTATTACTTTGCAACAGTGCTCAGTGGTGCCTTTCTTCAATGTCAAGGTGCTCACTGTCTGAATATAGAAAACAAATATGTAGGCATGTAAATTGTATTCTATTTGAGGAGCCATGTGATTAAAAATGGCAAATAGTAATCAAGTGTATATCATCTGTCAGGTACTGTTCCAAGTGGTTTACATGTATAATAGTATTTAATCCTTACAAAAACCCCATGAGGTAGATAATGCAATGCTAAATGGTATGTAGATGAAGCAACGCAGGAGCTCAGGCTGAACTGTGTGTCAGAGGCCACTTGGGTAGTGACTGGCAGAGTGGTATGTGAGCTGAGGTTGTCAACACAGCTGCTGCGCCTTAAACCACTAGTTTCCTGTGCTTCCCTGATAAGTAAGGATGTGATAATTTTGAAATCAGAGGGTTTCAAGAGAACACAACATCTGTGCTGGGCCCTGACAGCTGAGCTACTCACTTTGTTTCTAGGAACACTTCAACTCAAACCATTCCTGGCAGAAGTGTGTCTTCAAACTTTATTCAAAGCTAGAATGCCTCTTTCAACAATCTTTGTGTATTTTAACAACCAGTCATCTATGCTGCAGACTTCTTCTGTACACTAAATATTTATGTTGGAATTAGGGCCAGAGTAAATGGATATCATCCTGCACCAGTAATGTAAGGATAAATTCTTTCTGTGCAGAGGTATCCCCCAAAGATTGCTGATTCTAAGAACAATTTTCTGCTGATTCATAAACAGAGGGAGTGGAAATATTTGAAGGCTGATATTAATCTCTCTTTCCACCTACCTATAGAAGTTCCTTTGTTGCTCTACAAGGTCAGTAAAACAACAATCGCAACAATGTTGCCATTTCTGATTGAAAGTCATGATGATTGTTCAGGTAAGTATAGCAGTTGACCCAAGTAGTATCTCATAAATATCTTCAAGGTATTTAGAGAGATGGAAACACCATGAGGAATATGTAATTGATCATACCTTCTTAAAGATGAGGACACTGAGGCATGAGATGATTTAATAGTTATTCAAGACCACATAACTACAAATGCCACAATCACAGTTATGGGCAGAAAAACCGTTACTCAGGGGCGCCTGGGTGGCTCAGTTGGTTAAGCGACTGCCTTCGGCTCAGGTCATGATCCTGGAGTCCTGGGATCGAGTACCGCATCAGGCTCCCTGCTCGGCAGGGAGTCTGCTTCTCCCTGTGACCCTCCCCCCCTTCATGCTCTCTGTCTCTCATTCTCTCTGTCTCAAATAAATAAATAAAATCTTAAAAAAAAAAAAATTCTTTAAAAAAAAAAAAAAAGAAAAGAAAAACCGTTACTCAGGTCACTACTGTGGTTTCAGATCCGTCTCAGCATCCTCATGTTAGATTGTGCTTTGTGACAAGATGTACAATTTAGAACTTTTATTTGCCAAATCTCACTGCCTCCTGAGCCCAAGGTTTGAGGTGGGAGTAGAGAAAAGATCTCTAGCTAGTGGCCAAATCCCACAGTCTCACCTGAACAGAGAGCCTGTACATTCTGACAGGGTAGAAAATACGTACAAAGTCTTTTCAGTGTCACTGGGTCCTCAAAGATTCTGGGTCACCTTCCTGCATTCTGTAAACAAAAAGCACCTCCGTCAGTAGGTTCCCAGCCTTTGCAGCAGTTCAGCCTGGCCAAAGGATGCCAGAGGTGAGGCAGCGTCTCCCGTTCTGTGAAGCTCAAGTGTAGCTGTGCTTCTCGTCAGTTACTGCCAGTGGTGCACACTGACTCCCTCTCCCTCCACCTGAACAATCACAGTTAATATTCACCAGTACTTAACATGACCGAAGCATAATTCTTCACATTTATAGGCATGAAGACTTCTCCTAATTTAGTGAACAGTCTGGTGACCCTTTCACTTGAGTGTCCTTGACTGGTACATTGAGCTGGGAAAAAGAGAGAGAAGAACTGAATATCCTTCAGTGATACATGGTGTGGAGGTTATTAGGGCTGGTCACTAGATGTTTCTTCTGATTCTTGTTCTCTGAGTCACGTCCTAGTGTTGTGCTTCCTCGGTTCCATAAAGCTGGACATGGGTATGGAATGTGAACAGAAGCATTCTCTATTTCCCCTGGGGGGAATATTTTACAAGACAGTTCCTCCTTTATTATGGCCACTCTCCATTGCTGCAGTGACAAGAGAAGCCTGTGTTTGGGTGGCATCTGCAACCACGTGGGTCTTGAGAGACAGCAGTGAGTAGAGAGCCATTGCCAATCCACACTGGATTTGCCTTAAGGTATTGAGAATTAAGGGTTGTCATCATCATCACCATCATACTCATGTGATATGGTACATGATGTAGGTGCTTTTGGCAACATTTGGCAAGTTGCTACAAGAAAAGAATGAGTCCAGGGGCGCCTGGGTGGCTCAGATGTTTAAGCGTCTGCCTTCGGCTCAGGTCATGATCCCAGGGTCCTGGGACTGAGCCCCACATCAGGCTCCTGGCTCAGCGGGGAGCCTGCTTCTCCCTTTGCCTCTCCTCCTGCTCATGCTCTCTCTCTCTCTGTCTTAAATGAATAAATAAAATCTTTAAAAAAAAAAAAAGAATGAGTTCAGAAAATAACTAAGTAGAAGAAAGTAGAGACACTCAAGAGGTATAGTAACTGGGGCGCCTGGGTGGCTCAGTTGGTTAAGCGACTGCCTTTGGCTCAGGTCATGATCCTGGAGTCCCGGGATCGAGTCCCGCATCGGGCTCCCTGGTCGGCAGGGAGTCTGCTTCTCCCTCGGACCCTCCCCCCTCTCATGTGCTCTCTTTCTCATTCTTTCTCTCTCAAATAAATAAATAAAATCTTTAAAAAAAAAAAAAGAGGTATAGTAACTTGCAGGATTAAAAGAGGAAACTGTTTTTTAACCCAGTCTTTAAAAAACATATGTATCATTGAGAACGTCATTGACTATAACAAACACCAAAGAAAACAGACTTGCAGCAAGGGTCAGATGAAAGGAATGGCCATTACAACCACGGTTAAAACCTCTTGAGTCCATTAAGGTGTTTCAGAGGAAAGGTACAGTTAAGTTCCTGCATTCAATTGCAAAAAAGCGGCTTGGGGGGGTGGGGGGAAGAGAGAGAAATCTTGGCTTGCCCATGAATCCCTTATAGGCTGTTGTAATTAAAATGGCAGGGAGGGGAGGGATAGGATGCAAGCAAACAAAGATATATCAAATCTAAGAACTGTATCTAGGAAAGAACAGTGAGAGTGTCATTGGCATATAGAAATGACTGGATTCAGAGATACAAAGTCTACTAGCATTTTAAGTGAGTGGCACTGCAAGTAAATCACAGTCTTTGTTTGAGATTTAAAATTACTAGGATTCTCAAACTCCTAAGCAGCAAAGAGACTGAGAAAGATGCTCAACCACTGAATAGGGCATATTCTTTAATGCCCACTTTTTGGTGTGGCCAAGGAGGTTAATGGAAACGGAAGAATCCCATTTCTACAAACAGGAAATGGACCATGACAGCATCATGGGCCACAGCAAGCAAAGGAATAGAGGCCCCACCCCAGGAACAGAATGGAACACTAAACTGGGAACCTTTTCTACTCCCAGAGGAAACCTTGTCACATCTCCGCAGCAGGATTTCATAGTTGTGATAGACCATCTATTGTGTCTCCTCTATTTATAATTGAGGTTATTTATTATGGTAATCCTATGCATGTTATTTTATTGGATATTGGTATCCAATCCTAGGAATCATCTCTAGACTTGATGAAGGAAGAGCAGGGATTCAGGGGTCTGGACTTCAAGCTGATTAGTGAGTGGATGACTTGCCTCAAGTTCTTGAGTTGAGCTCTTGAGTTCTCTTTTTTGGTGGTGTGGGAATGGATGTTTTATAAGCAGGAAGGAGAAATTTTATATATATAAATACATATGCATTATATATAATATGTAATATATAAAATATTTGTAATATGTAAAACATATATATATAGCATTGATATTTACCAATACTCACATTACCAAAGCATAATTCTTTACATTTATAAGCATGTATACCAGGTAATATATATATATATATATATTTTACATATTACAAATTACAAATATATATATTTGCTACCAGAAAAGCAGACTGTAGTAATTATTAAGTCTGTTAAAAAAATTCCAGATTTTCTCCCTTCTTGGCACATGGGAAAATTGTACTTCTCTACCTTCTTTGAGTTAGACATTATCACATAACTGGATTTGACCCCCAGAAATGTAAACAGATAAGCTGTGTGTCATTTCGAGGTGGAAGTATTTAATTATCAGGGCAGTGTCAGACACTGCAGTGTTTGGTAATCCTGGAAGCATAGGTAGGGATGTCCTCCATCAGCCAGGGTCCCTAATTGACTGTAATGACAGAGCACTCTGCTGCCCTGCATGGACATGTAGTGTGAGAAAGAAAGAACCCTCTGTTATTTTCAGCCTCTGAAACTTGGGGGTTGTTTATTACTCAGTATAACATATCTGTCCTGGCTCCATCACAGACATGAGTTGATGTTGTCTAACTCTACAACTGTAGAATGCCTTTTCTTTGAGGAAGAACGTAGGGCTCATCGGACTGATCAGTATGGTGTATCATCCGAACCTGGACCCTGGACTGGCAGCCACCCTTTGAGTTAATGGCCAATCCCGTCATGAAGATGAAGACTGTAACACTTAGCCCCTTCCTTGTCCCTGTGGACAACTGGCACCGCCCTTCCTTTTGAGTGATTTGCATTTCATAAAGAAAAAGCCAGAGACCAAAACTTCAGCACAATTTTATCCTATTTGGCTCCTCCACGTCCCATCTCTTTGATGAAGTGTACATACCAATTCACATCACTACTTCTTTGTTTCCTCATCCTTTAAGTGAGTAATTAGACCAGACCCGATCATCCCATCATGGTGCTATTCCAAGTACCAGTCACAGATTTAAACTTAGTCATAATGGCTGGATCTGTTGGATGAAGGGACATACATCCTCATGCTCATTGACATGTGTCCCAAATTTCATCTACTTTAAATTTCATGAAAGAAGAAATTATAACGATGTACTATACGTTGGCTAACTGAACATAATTATTAAAAAAAAAAAAAAAACAGGAGCCATTAAAAAAAAAAAGAAATTAGCTCCTCCTCACAAAAGATGTTATGTGAGTATAACCAATAAGAATTATTTCATCGGGGCGCCTGAGTGGCTCAGTCGTTAAGCGTCTGCCTTCGGCTCAGGTCATGATCCCAGGGTCCTGGGATCGAGCCCCGCATCGGGCTCCCTGCTCTGCGGGAAGCCTGCTTCTCCCTCTCCCACTCTCCCTGCTTGTGTTCCCTCTCTCGCTGTGTCTCTCTCTGTCAAATAAATAAATAAAATCTTAAAAAAAAAAAAAAAAGAATTATTTCATCAAACAAGCTAAGACGTTTTTTGGTTTTAGCCTTAATGTAAAGCTTCTTCAATGGCATGTCTTATTTTTTGTCTCCCACTTAATGTAGTAAAGATAATGCACACTGTGGGTGGCAGTTGCTTAATGATTCAACTTATTGGTATCGAGGACCACTATGTACTTGGTGTTGTGCTGGGGACACACAGGGAAGGCCTCCTTAGGAAAGTGACATTTAAGTGAGAGTTTACTAGTGAGGAACTTACCCAAGTGGGGAAAGGAGCATTCCAAGCAGAGAAAATAGGCTGTGTAAAACTCTGATGTGCAAAAAGTTCAACTCGTTTGGGCGTCTGAAATAAAGCCGGTGGGGATGATGTGGCAGGACCAAGAGTGTGGTTGGGGTGAAGACACAGGCAGAGGTCTGCTTATCCCCCACACTCTAAATGTTGCCAGAAACTTTTAAACTGTATTTAAAGGACAATGGAGAGCCATTCAGGAGTTATTGATGATCTGAAACTGCCCAAGTTCCATTCTTTCGAAAATTATTGAATCTTAGAAATTAAAAGGCTGATGTCTCTGCTCCATCCTGCCTCTTATGCAAGAATCATTTCTATAGCTGATTGGAATTCCCAGAAATCTGTCTCTTTGCCAGCTTTACTGAGGGTCTTCTGCATGTCAATACTCTGCAAAAAAGCTGGAGCTTTAGATATACCCCTTAAGTTGCAATGGTCATGTAGTGTACAATGAGATTAAAAATGTAAAAAAAAAAAAAAAAGAAAAAAGAAAAAGCCCTGTATATTTGTACAATTCTTAAATAATAATGTTGCTTTCTCTAAGTGGGAGAAAGCAAAATTGTGAATTTTAAAATTAACAAATTAAAAAATGTGTTTAATAAATAATCCATGGGAGTCAAAGGGATAAATACATTGAGCTCCTTAGAGAATGATAGAAATGGGATAGATAACAAAATATAAGGAATAGCCCTCGTGCTCGCTTCGGCAGCACATATACTAAAATAGGAATAGCCCTCATGATTCTACTGACAAAATTTCTTTAAAAGCCAATGAACAGAAAGTAGAGTGGAATAGGAGAACCGAAAGCTTGCTGTAGTTGCAGAATTTTAAGAGATTTATTTAACATTCTCCGGGCATAGTTCTAAAATATTCATGCGTGTTGGACATAATTATGTCATTTTATTGTCCACTGTGTGTCAATGAAATGTCATTTTTTCACTGCAGCTTATATCACTTCTCTGGCAATTGGGAAATGCAAATGATTATAAACAGAGAAGTCTTAAGTGGTAGAGAATTTGTTTTATGAATCTTATAGTGAAACTTTTAAATCTGAATGCTGTACTCGGGGAATGACTGAGATCCAAATGGGCACATTTCTCTATTCAAAATACAGAGTGGTCCCTTTACAGCAGTCACATTTAAAGGAACATTGAACTAATGGTTAAAGGGGTCAGGAAACATTCTAGTGAAGATTGAATAGCAACTAAATCGCTGTTTCCAATCTAGAAATGACTATTGTTCTGTGTTGTTTCAGAAGACTCCATTAGTGTCAATGAGTAGAAATTGCAAAGAAGCTGATTCTCTTCCAACTCAAGGAAACATCCTATGGAATTCAGCTTTTTGTGAGACACCATTAGCCTTGGTATACATGCTATATCAGCAGAGGGTACCTGCAGAAGAGCTTTATCCCCTCTGTAGGAGGAGACACTAGAAACCCTCCAGGGGGTACTTTGGCATTGTGGAAATTGCCTGAGCTTTGATGTCAACCAGATTGGAATTCAAATCTCAATATTCCCAACTCACTGGCTAGCTGACTAACTGTTATGGTTCACTTAACTTTTCT
Organism: Leptonychotes weddellii; assembly: GCF_054177405.1. Taxonomy (NCBI): domain Eukaryota; kingdom Metazoa; phylum Chordata; class Mammalia; order Carnivora; family Phocidae; genus Leptonychotes; species Leptonychotes weddellii. Next base: position 66,607,763 of record NC_138382.1, read on the forward strand.
GAGCTTGTTCTTTCCTCATCTGAAAACAGGAGAAAATCTACTCAGACTTGTAGTTAAAATTAAATGAGATGGTACATGTAAAACTCCTAACAGATATCCATCAAATAACAAGTGCTTTATAAAAATTATTGGGAAAATGAGGCTCACAAGCATGAGGTACAATTCCTGTCACACAGTATGTGTTCAACAAATGTTAGATACCTTTATCTTTCCATATCCTTAATGATAATGTGGCTATAATTTATGAAAGCTCCCATTGTCATATTTACTTTTTGCATCTAGAACATGAATTCAGGGGAGACTTTCTGGTTTAATGCTCAAATCCTGTCTGTTTTCTCAACCTCATCTGTGCTCATTTCTGAAGGTAGTGAGGCTCTGTCCATGTCTTATATGTGCTTCTTTTTATCTGCCCTCAAAATTGCAGGTTTTTCTCAGAAAAAAAAAAGATGAAAATGCAACATTCTTCTTGACCTTGTCTCAATTTAAATGAAAGCCCAAACTCTAGTGATGTTAAATCCAAAAAGATCTCCGGATTAGGCAGTGTAGTTTCTTTTCATTTGGTGATGGCAAGAGGGGCAGGTGCATTTTGATAGCATTGGCTTTATTTCCCTTTGTTGTAAAGAAATCCAGCTTCAGTAATGTGCTACCCATGGCCGCCAGATAGACACATGGAACTGAAAACTACCTCATGCAGCATTCAGCATTACAATTTCCCACACTGATTTATTTTCTTTGTTGTATCTTTCTTCCTTCTCTTTTGCTTGTCATTGTCTTTACTAAGAAGTCTGAGTAGGCTTTTGTACGGCAAATGGCAATGTACCAATTAACTCTGAGCATTAACTCAAAGCATTAACTCTGAGTCATGTCAGACACATCTATTAGCCAAAGTTTTGGGAATTTAGGAAGTCAATAAACGACATTCCTTCCCTCTACTCTTGTCAGAGCAAACCTTCTGTAGGAGAGGCTTTAAATTACCCAGCTTGACCTATAACTTGCTAGATTTTTTAGTTAGATTGAGCTGGGTTATGCTATGTAACAAGCAACACCAACATTCCAATGAACTAAAGAAAAGGTCTAATTATCTCTTATATTGTCTAATGAGGGTTGGCAGAGGGCCTCTGCACACTGTAGGCTCTCAGAGGCCAAACCTCATGTTGAAACTTGAAGACAAAGTAATAGGTAAAAATAATAGATCTTCATAAATAGAGATCAATGTATCACTGTTACTACTGACAAAAGCTGGGTTGAGGTATGTAGATTAAATGTAGATTAAATTCATATTTAAAAGACAGTGTTCTGGGCCTCAGTTTGTTAAGTGTCTGACTCTTGATCTCAGCTTCGGTCTTGACCTCAGAGTTGTGAGTTCAGGCCCCACGTTGGGCTCCACACTGGGTGTAAGTCTACTTAAAAAAGAAAAAAAAAAAGACAGTGTTCTTTTTCACATTTAACCCTGACTTACCTTGGATCATCAGATCATCTCCCAGCCAAAGGTGAATAAAATAGTGTCCATGAGGTGCTGCCTTGCAACAAAATGTTATATAGCCCTTCTAAGATGAGGATAACACTAACAGTTATACATTATGGGGAACAAAATTCCAAACTCTGTGAAACAATTTTCATGTAATTTCTCATTTAGTCCTTAACAGGACCATACTTCTTTCCATTCTTCAGAAAAGGGAAACTTTTCTCAGAGGAAGAGTCATTAGTTCAACATTAGAGACTTAGTAAGTTTTAGAGTCATAGAGTAAATAAATACTTGCATTATTGATAAGAACACATATTAAAATAATACTAATGGCTTAGATACATGTGGGTATTTAAAATTTATGAAGTGATGTTACTTTCATCTTCCCATCTGAGTGGGATTCTGTACAACTTTGGGAGGTGAACAGGGAAGGGAATGTTGTATTCATTTCACAGAATGGAAAATCATAACTAATATTAATGTAGCACTTTGCAATTTACAGAGCATGTTCTCATACATCACCTCACTTAATACACACAACCTGAGGAGGAGGAGTCGCAGAAAGGAGAAGAAAGGATAGGCGGGAGGAAGATGGTGGAGAGCTGTAACACTTTTTATTGGAGAACTCAAATCCTCTTAGGGAGTTTAAGTGAACTACCTTCTTACTCAAGAGGAACCTCCATTCCTATGGAATCATGTGTCCATAATAGAACTTTCACTTCAATAAATCATGGTCTTTCTTTGTCCTTCTTACTCCTTCAGGGAGGAGTGGCTTATTTAATTGGTGAAATTTGGAGAAGGTATTGAAAACACTTTTTGTCCTTCCTAAAGTAATTACTGGATCTGCCTACATGTTGGCCTGCCCTCTTGTATGTGGTGAGTTTGCCATTGCAAATTCTTTTATAGGGAAGGCTTGGAGTTTTTCAGTTTAGTTTATGACTGGTTAGATTTATCAGTCAGGATTGGCTAGGTTATGCTGGGTAACAAACACCACCAATGTTTCAGTGGTTTAAAAAAAAGGTTTGATTCCTTCTTATGCTGTACAACAGGGGTGAGCCAAAGCACAGCCTGATGGAGACTTAATCTCAGTGTTCTCTGCTATGATTACCAAGGTGGAAAATGAAATGTGTCAAATCACATAGTGGCTCATAAAGCCTCCGTCTTTAAGTGACTCATAGCACTCCCATTCATAGTTCATTGGCCAAAGTAAGTCACCTTGGCATGCTCATTCCCAAGTGGGGGGAAAAATCAGTCCTCCCATGTGCCTAGGGAAGTAAACTACTACACATGTTTGGTGAATTGCACAATGACTGCCATAGTGGATCAGTATAAAGTGTACAGCTCAGTGTTTCTTAGTATATTCATATTCAGTTATGGAGCCTCACCACAATCAATTTTAGGACATTTTCATCACCCCCAAAAGGAATTCACACCCATTTGCCATCAATCTGTATACTTTTGTTTAATAAAAATGAATCAATAAAAAGAAGAAAGTGAAACATATGTTATGTGTAAAACATATTAGATTTTATAAACAATAAAATATATATTAAGAAGGAGGAAGCATCCAGTTCCTTTGAGTTAGAGAAGCAATTTCTAGGTCCTCAGGCAAGAGTAAAGCATGGGGTGTGTGTTCTCTTTTGTGTCTGGTTTTTCCATAGATTACATATCTTCTGGCATTGTGTCTTTTTGATCCTCCAGGTTATGCTCTGCTTCTGTTTTCTCCTAAAACACTACTTTGTACTCATATTTTGCTTCTAATCTCCCATGTTCTTATTTTTTCCTCTTTATCCCACTGCAATATTAAATTATTAGTATGACAGTTTAAATGCATTTACACAATACCTAATAGTAAAATTAACATTAATACCATCACCCTATATTTGTGCAATTACCTATATTTATACAAAGTGCCGTCACAAAACTTGGCTCATTTTAACTTAACAGTAAGTCTTTAAGATACCTATAATTATCTGAATTTTACAAATGAGAAAATAACAGTCAGAGAGGTAAGACCTAAAAGCAGGTTTAACTGATTCCATGTGCAAGGGTCTTCCTTGCCATGCTTTTAGTGTATCTTTCCTTGTAGAATTGCTAAAGAAATAGGCAAGACTGATCATCAGCAGTATCCATCTGCATCCCAATGTTAAATTAACTGAAGTTGTTCAGTGCTTGTTTATCATTAGATCCAAAGTGATTGACTAGTGGGGGGTCATGGGTTCTTTTGGTCAGGAATACTGAGGGAAAATCTGAGAGTAGAAATGATGTGGTCAGACCAGAGCCAGGGATCCTGAGAAACCTCACCCATCAAGGCACATAAATGAGATATTGGTGAGAACATTAAGTCAGGTGGGTCAGGCACTAGGAAAGCATGGGTCCAAAGAGAAAATGGACTTAAGGAATGGTACCATGCCAGAAAGGTGGTCAGAATTATAGAAATTTTCCTGAAATCAGAAAATGGGACAAGGCAGGACAGATAAGAGGTAAGACACTAGGGAGACAGCAATTCTAAGACAAACTCCAGAAGCACAGTGCCTGTTGAGCAATGAGCATGTGTTTCTAGTTAGAAATATGTGTGTGGGGAGGGGGGGGTATATGGTATATGAAGTGTATAAATACAACTTTGATGTTTTAGCTACCTGACTTTGGGCAAATTTCTCAACCTCTCTGAGTCCCAGTTTCTTTATTGTTAAAATGGGAGTTAGAATATTTATCTCAAAGTTGTATTGTGTTCCATGACCACGTCAACTGGATTCTCTAACTACATGAGTCTGTAGCATTCTATAATTCACATTAAGTGTCATCACATTTACCCACCTCTATAAATATAAGTTGGTAGTAACTGTGTTTTACTGATGATTGCTGCATCTGCAACACTTACTGGCAAATAAAAATCATTAAAGAAATTTTTATAATATGGTTTTGATTAAAATAAATAACATGGATGAAGTACATGGCATATAGTAGGCTGTTGACAAATGTTAGATTTATTTTCCTCTAGAGAAGATTTCAACAAACTTTTTCTATAAAAGTTCAGATAGTAAGTAGTTTAGACTTTGTAGTCTGTACAGTCTCTATCAAAACCCCTCAACTCTGATGTTACGGTGTGACAGCAGCCATAGATAATATGTAAGTGAGTGAACATGACTGTTTTCCAATAAAACTTTATCTGCGAAAAATAGGTGGAGGGCCAGATTTGGTCCTACGGCTTATTAACCACCCCTGCTGCAGAGGATACATTTACATATTACCTTCTGTAGCAAGGGCTACTTTTAAAACTTCTGAGTAGAAGACATTGCCAGGAAAATAAGTTTAATATGGATAAAAAAAGTGAGCAAGAAATGACAATCCAAACTAATAGAGTTAAGCATTTGCTCTACCTGCACACTCTCCATCCTCCTCCTCCCTATCAATGTGCTTCACACTCTTAATTTCCGTAGAAAAGCTTTTTCTTCATTGGTAGCACCAGTGGAGACTTGAGCTCAATTCAGGTGGAACTGTTCTGAATAAATAAAATACACGTGGGTTTATAAATTTCAACTCTATAATTCTAATTGCCATGAACACTTACTATTTTTATTGAAAATAAATTGGTGTTGGGGTAAACATTCTCAAAATGCTCTCCATTATCATCTTAGTCACAAATGTCTTTTGTTTCAGTTATAAGTAAAAAGTTGCCATTTGTCATGTTAATAATCTTTCATTACTTTTTTTTTTTTTCCTTTTTTGAGTCTCTGGATCCAGTTGCAAGCCATCTGGAAACGTACAAGTTGGGCAAAGTGACAGATACTGATATCTCTACCTTGTGCCTTCTGTAACAATATAATAAAACAACTGCAATGCACTGATTGCCTATTATGTGCTGGAATCAGTGACAGGGAATTTAGATACATTTTTTGATGTAATCCTTCTAAGATGAGCAGTCATTCCCAACCTACATGGCAGAAAGTGGTGACTCAAGAGGTAGCTTACCCAAAAGCTATAGGACTGGAACCCAGATTTTCAAATACCAATCTTTTTACTTAAAAAGAATTTCATCACATCTTTTCAACTGTACTCTGGATAGTCTCTTTTAGTATATAGTATATCATCAGAAAATAGCAGTAATCCTCAGCTTCTATATGCATAGTCCTTTGAGATCTTTTAAGTTTTACCTCATTTAATCATTACACAAACCTTATAAATTAAATACCACAACAGAAATGCAGAGTCTTGGCCACATCCCAGATGTACTGAATTAGAATTTACATTTTAACAAATCCCTAGGTAATCTGTGTTCACATTAAAATTCATGAAGCACTGAGTTAGATAATATCATTCCTCTTTTACAGATAAAATCCTGAAAAACAGAATTTCTGGATTCAGATTGTAAAGGCCTACTTACATTTTTTTCAAGGAATTAAGGCGGTATGCATAGAAAATGTACAAGAGGCAGTGCCTGGGTGACTCAGTTGGTTGAGCATCTGACTCTTGATTTCAGCTCAGCTCATGCACTCAGGGAGGTAAGATCCAGCCCCATGTCAGACTCCTTGCTCAGCACAGAGTCCACTTGTCCCTCTCCGTCTGCTCCTCCCCACCCCTCTCTCTCAAATAAATAAAACCTTTAAAAAATGTACAGGAAGTGCTAATTATCACCAGCTCTCTGCTTCTTAAACATCACTGTAGCAGCAGAGGATATTGAGAGAGGGAATATCTGAAGTTCCTTAATAGAAGCCTCACCTAGAACAAAGGGAACAGTAAGAATGTAAATCTACTACCCCCACCCAGGGGGAAAAAAAGTCAATCTATTCTAAAGGGGAGCTTTGGTCACAGAAAAATTCTGTTACACATGTATGCCAGCGTCCATTTTTCAAGATAACCACTATTTCATGTACCAAGTATCACTTGATTAAAAATAGTTAGAACTCCTTCACATGAGGAACATGCTTATATATTCGGGAAGAATCTTTCTCTGAAGACTGTTTTTCTACCACAAGATTATAATAGAGGTGGAATAAATCATTTAGAGGAGAAGATTAATACCCAGAATCTTCTCTTGTCTTCTTTCTACTCTAATATTCTATTTTTTCATCCTGTCTTGTTTTCTTCTTCCCTATCTTCTCCCACCCTTCTTCACTGTTCCCCTGTGTACACAGAATGTTATCTCATCCCTCCCCTGGCTGGTACTCACCCAAACAACAATGCCATTTCTTTATAATAACTCAGTCTGAAACTCTAAAAAGAGGAGAAATAATAAAAGATTTCCGAGCAGTTAAAAACCAGTATCTCAATATCTATGCAGTAATGTCCACACATTTTCTTCCTAAGAAAGAAGATCCTAGGTCCTATTTATTCTCACTTTGCTTTTAAGTAAAACAAACATATTCTTGTCTTTTTTTTAATTTTTATAGAAAATAAGTAGTTTCAACACAGTTTTTAAGGGCAGTCTTAGGCAAAGACACAACGAAAGCAGTAAGAGGGACAGCTCAGGGTATGTAACTGATGGAAAAAAGTAAGAAGTGACAAAAACAAATAGAACCAGGGAACAATAGCAGAACGTACAATGTGCTGAACCTTCTAGAGGGAGGTTGAAATGATTCAGTATGCACATGAATGTTATAATGATGATTCTGTCTCATGAAGTAGTTCAATTATGTGCAAATATGATACAATTAGTTTTCGAAAAAAAGGATATTAGTAAAATAACTTACAGAAGTTACTATCTAAAATGTCAAATTAAAATTTAAAAACCATTTTTTTTGGTCTTTAGATACTTATATTTTAGTTCTTCCAAGAATAATAGAAATTTATTTTTTGGAGAAGAATAAATTTATAAGGAGCAGTATCTTCTAGTCCTCAGACATGTTGAATAAGATTATCATCTCCTTTCCTGAGTACTCTAGCATTTTCAAAGTCTTTCTAAAATACGTATTTAATTTACCATCAGAGGAACCATTTGTGATTAAAGAATAGATAACAATGTACCCATTTTACAGTTGGTGAAAGTGAGGTTAAGAAAGTAAGTTGGAAAATGTAAAAACACTAAACACGTGGCTGCTATTACTAATACTTTACCGAAACTGCTACTTACCGTATCAACAATCTAGTTTTACTTTTTCTGTTTCCTTCAATAAATCTGTCCAATGCAAGCATGTTTTTTCTTGAAATGTGATTGGATGACAGTAATTAATTACATTAATATTACTGATATTAACATAATACTTAATAATATCATATATGCAGATATTTATTTATAATGAGATGAATTTATTTTATTCATGTGTTCTGTAGTTTGGCAAAGATTTTGGGGGGGTGCAAAGAACTGTTCATTAAGTATTTATAGTCAATCAACCATGGGTATTAGGTGTGGAGATAAATGAATGAGCAAGCTGAAACTTCTGGCCTTTAGTACCTCACCCCTTAGATTAGTGGTTCTCAACAGGATGTAATTTTATGCCCCAGTGAACATTTGGCAATATATGGAGACGCTTATGATAATCATAAGTGGGAGTGGTGGGGTAATATTGGTGCTTCTGGCATCTAGTGAGTAAAAGCCAGGGAAACTGTTAACATCTTACAATGCACAAGACAGCACCCCCCCCAACAAAGAATTATCAGTAGTGCCCAAGATGAGAAATTCTGGCTTATATTGAGAAGACAAATATTTACAGAACAATGTACATAGATCTAAAACAGACTTCTATAAGAACCTAAAGGAATGACTAAATCTGGTTGGGCAGTATAGAGAAAGTTTGATGGGGACAGTGTCTGTGGACTTTCTGAAAGAGTGGTTATAAATTAAGTGAACAGAGAAGAGTGTATACTATAGAGCTAGGATCTAACCTAGGGACCAGGATTTCTCAAAAATGCTTTCCAGGAAAGAAAAGACTAGAGTGTATGGGGCAATAAGGGTATAGAGAGAGGCATTATTCACACACACACATGAATTTCTATGGCCAAAGATTGAACAAAACTAACTTAACCAAAGTTAAACAAAATTCTTTTCTACAAGCCTTCTTAGAGCCTTTCTAAGTATTCAGCATTTAAAAAATACATTTAACTAGATAGATACATATAGACAGATACAGATATTATCTCTCTCTATATATATATATACACACATAGATACATATATATAAATGCATCTCTTGTGATTAGTGTTGCATGGATCACTGCTTTGAAAAATACTGTTTTAGATAACAGGTAATTTAAGGAGTTTGAGCAAGGGAAGTGGTCTGAGCACATTTTTGGTTTTGGAGGATAAGTGATAAATGTGAGGAGCAGAACTGGGGACACAAGTGGGGTAGGAAAGAAAAATGGGTGACAAGGATATCAGAAGATTATCGCACCAGTTAATGGACAATTAATGGAGTCCTGTATTAAGGCTGTACTCAGAAGATGGTTTGGAAGTACTAGAATTTGTAGCCTAAGTGAAATGATAGTTGTCATCCAGATGAGAGTAATATTCTTTTTCTTTATTTTTTTATTTAATCAATTTTTATTATTTTTTTCTCATCATGTTAAGTGTACTCTTTAATCCCCTCCACCTATTTCACCCATGCCCCCACTCACCTACTCTCTGGCAACCCTCAATTTGTTCTCTATAGTTAAGAGTCTGTTTGTTGGCTTATCCTTTTCTCTACCTCCCTCTTTTAACTTTGCTTGTTTGTTTTGTTTCTTAAATTCCACATATGAGTGAAATCATATGGTATTTGTCTTTCTCTGACTGGTTTATTTCTCTTAGCATTTTACACTCTGGCTCCAGCCATGTTGTTGCAAATGGCAAGATTTTATTCTTTTTTTTTTTATGGCTGAGTAATATTCCATTACATGTTTACACCACATCTTCTTTATCCACCCATCTATTGATGGACACTTGGGCTGCTTCCATAGTTTGGCTATTGTAAATAATGCTGCAATAAACATAGGGGTGCATGTATCTTTTTGAATTACTGTTTTTGTATTCTTTGGGTAAGTACCCAGTAGTGTGATTCCTAGATCTTGGGGTAGTTCTATTTTTAATTTTTTGAGGAGCCTCCATATTGTTTTCCACAGTGGCTACACCAGTTTGCATTCCCACCAACAGTGCAGGAGGGTTCCTTTTTCTCCAAAGTTGTTTCATATTTTTGATTTTAGCCATTCTGACAGGTGTAAGGTGATATCTCTTTGTAGTTTTGATTTGCATTTCCTTATTGGTAAGTGATGATTAACATCTTTTCATGTGTCTTGTTGGCCATCTGTATGTCTTCTTTGGAGAAATGTCTGTTCATGTCTTCTGCCCAAGTTTTAACTGGATTACTTGTTTTTTGGGTGTTCAGTTTTATCAGTTCTTTATATATATTTTGGATACTAAAACTTTATTAGATATGCCATTTACAAATATCTTCTCCCATTCAGTAGGTTGCTAAAAGTTTTGTTGCTGGTTTCCTTCACTATGGAGAAACTTTTTTATTTTGATGTAATCCCAATAAGTTTACTTTTGCTTTTGTTTCCCTTGCCTCGGGAGACATACCTAGAAAGATGTTGTTGCAGCCAATGTCAGAGAGATTACTGCCTGTGCTCCCTTCTACGATTTTTATGGTTTCGGGTCTCACATTTAGGTCTTTAATCCATTTTGAGTTTGTTTTTGTGTGTGGTGAAGGAAAGTTGTCCAGTCTCATTCTTTTACATGTTGTTGTCCAGTTTTCCCAACACCATTTGTTGAAGAGACTGTCTTTTTCCCATTGGATATTCATTCGTCCTTTGTCAGCAATTAATTGACTATATAATTGTGGGTTTATTTCTGGGTTTTCTATTCTATTCTGTTGATCTGTGTCTATTTTTATACCAGTACCATACTGTTTTAATTACTACTGCTTTGTAATATAACTTGGAAATCTGGAATTATGATACCACCAGTTTTGTTTTTCTTTTTCAAGATTGCTTTGTCTATTCAAGGTCTTTTGTGGTTCCATACAAATTTTAGAATTGTTTTTCTAGTTCTGTGAAAAATGCTGTTGGCATTTTGATAGGGATTAGATTAAATCTGTAGATTGGTTTGGGTAGTATAGACATTTTAACAATATTTGTTCTTCCAACCCATGAGCATGGAATGTCTTTCCATTTCCTTGTGTCATATTGAATTTCTTTTATCACTGTTTTATAGTTTTCAGAGTACAGGTCTTTCACCTCTTTGGTTAAGTTTATTCCTAGATATTTTATTGTTTTTGGTGTGATTGTAAATGGGATTGTTTTCTTAATTTCATTTTCTGCTACTTCATTATTAGTGTATAGGGATGCAACAGATTTCTGCACATTGATTTTGTATACTACAACTTTACTGAATTCATTTATCAGCTCTAGTAGTTTTTTTGGTGGTGTCTTTAGGGTTTTCTGTATATAATTTCACATCATCTATAAATAATGAAAGTTTTACTTCTTCCTTATTAATGTGGATGCCTTTTATTCCTTTCTCTTGTCTGATTGCTGTGGCAAGGACTACTAATACTATATTGAATAAAAGTAGTAAGAGTTCCTGTCTTGTTCCTGACCTTATGGGAAAAGCTCTCAGTTTTTCAACATTGAATACAGTGTTGGCTGTGGGTTTTTCATATAAGGTCTTTATTATGTTGAGGAATGTTCCCTCTAGATCTACTTTGCAGAGGTTTTTATCATGAATGATGTACTTTGTCAAATGCTTTTTCTGCATCTATTGAAATGATCATATGGTTCTTATCCTTTCTCTGATTGATATGATGTATCATGTTGATTGTTTTGTGAATATTGATCACTCTTGTATCCTGGGAATAAATCCCTCTTGATCGTGGTATATGATTTTTTAATGTATTGTTGGATTTGGTTTGCTAATATTTTGTTGAGGATTTTTGCATCTGTGTTCATCGGGGATGTTGGCCTGTAGTTCTGTGTGTGTGTGTGTGTGTGTGTGTCTGTGTGTGTGGTGTCTTTATCTGGTTTTGGTATCAGGGTGATACTGGCCTCATAAAATGAATTTGGAAGTTTTCCTTCCTCTTCTTTTTTTTGGGAATAGTTTGAGAAAAATGGGCATTAACTTTTCTTTAAATGTTTGGTAGAATTCACATGTGAAGCCGTCTCGTCCTGGGCTTTGTTTTTGAGATGCATATTCTTTATGCCTTGTCACTTGCCCTTACTTTCTCTTTTAATTTATTTTGTCTATGGCAGAATGCCCATCCATTAGCAGAAGTATAGCATAAAAAACATACTCCTTAAATATGCACTAGGCTTGGGATTTCAACCTACAATGGATCTGCAGCAAAGACTCTGCGAGGCACAGTTCTCATGCACTAAGCATCGGAGTGAAGCCATTATCCACAGAGTAGCGAAGGTTGCCTTTATAAACCACAGCCTTGCATATCTGCGCAATGCATGATCTTCAGCTTCTAGAGCCCCCTGAATGGTGGAAAGTTTGGCAGCTCATGCATCACTGAGCTTCTTGCTATACGAAGAGCTCCAAAGTTACTGAATAGTCCACACTGAACCATAAATTATAGGGTAGTTATTTCTTATTTATTTAGCACTTACAGTGCAATTAGTTCCACTTAATGTCAACTTTTGCCAATATGTCTTCCATTAGCCTGAAAATTATAGCTTGGTTCTATAACAGCCATAATGTTCAAGCAGCTTCCAGACTCCACCTTGCATTTGGGAGGGGAAGGCAGAGAGGAAAATTCTAGGAAGACCAAGTCGATTTGTATGTGGATGTATGATCTTAATCCCCAATTCAGAAACCATCCACTGACAACCTCACAGCCCCTTTCTGTGCCCCTTCCTGTATCAGTGATAAAGCAGATCAGAGAAATACAATGCCCACAGTCGGAAAGTGTGGTATAGCCAGAGAGAGATAGAAATCTACTTGTCAGTGCTGAAATTCCAGGGTTTCACAAGATGAAATCCAGGCTGTGCCATGGCCTGGATATAGAGAAAGCTTGGATTAGTTCAGAATTGTTACGTGGATTCATTTGCTAGACCACTCTCACTGAAGGTACAAGGGAATTACACAAACCAGACTTTCTTTCTTTGCTTTTGTGCCAAATTTAGATTCCCCCATATATTTTTCACTTTACAGCATAAAATTTTAAAGAAACATGGCTCGGTATTTAACATATATACCTGGATTCATCCATACAATGGAGTAATGTTTTCCAAAGTGGTCTTTTTGGGGAACCTATCGGCTTAATCCTTCAGAATGCTTTTGGGTCATTATTTTAAGAACCCAATCATAGCATCTATTCACTAGGCACTTACATGTGGCAGGCATGATGCTAATTATTTTGTTTGAGTTTCTCATTTCATCATCAGAACAACCCCATAAGGTTTGTATCTCACTACAGTTTCCTTTTTTTTATAAATAAGGACTCTAAGTACCAGAGAAGATAAATAACTTATCCATGGAGTAGTATTTGAACCCAAGTCTTCTGGAATCTAAAGCCTATACTATCTATAATAAACTATTTATTAATATTTATTGAATAACCATGCAGTATGTGCCAAGAACTGTGAAAACACCATGATCCTAGTGTAGAAATGGAATGGTATGAAGGTTCCAAAACAATGCTCTTACTTGTGCAAATGTGGGCATGCATGCAGTGCAAATTACAAACTGACTCTAAAATGGTTCACAAACAGGCCATCATTTCTGAATGATGCCAGCTTTGTTATAAGCATGTGTGACTTCTGACATACAGGGCAGCAAGAGCCTGTTTTCCTTTCTTTGGGTGCCTCTTGGGACCCTTGTACCATCTTGCTGTACCATCTTGCTTTGAATTATACTCATTACATTACAACTCATTATTTATGTCTGCTATTTTCCGCTTACCTTCAAGGGCAGAGGCTGGATACTCTTCTCTCCAAAACCCCCTTGCCCACCACAACACATGTACTCAGTAGGGCAACACACCTATTGACAAAGGACCCAGGCTGTCCTTAACCATAAGCACACTTTATAACTTTTATAAACCTTAGTTCCTTAATTGGAAAAGTGGTGATAATGACATTCACCTACTTCATAGGGGTTTTGTTAAAGTTAAACTGATCCATCCATATAAAAGACTTAGAACAGTACATGGCACAGAATTAGTTCTCAATGCATGGCTTAAATTATCATTCATAATATTACCACTTTGATAGTGGTAATATTAGCCTATCCATATATAAGAAGGAGAATGAATAAAGGGAAATTCTCTATAGTCTTCAGTTGCCTAAAGTAAACACAACAAAAAAATGAACTAGGCTCTAGTGCGTCCTGCACTCTTAGCCCCTTCTTTTTCACCTTCAGTAAAATATCTTTCAATGAATTGTTTTATACTAGAGCACATGATATCAATCAGTGCAGCTCACAGAGCATATACCCCTAATGTTCATCTCTGCAAGTATCCAGAGCAGTGGTGATTGGCTTCCCCAGATTCAATCAGCAGATTTGCATTAGGCAATAGGGATTGCCCTCCTTGGGCTCCACATTGGATTTCATTGTTATTAACAATGTTACAACTGTGGTGACCATGTTACATCCATTATCTCAGTGGCTCCAAAGACAGCCAATATGATAAATAAAATTTTTATTATTTCACCTATTTATCTTCATGTTCCCAGGTATCCAACCTGGTAGCTCACGCTTTTTGACAGTCAATGAATATTTGTTGAATAAATGGAAGTTAGGTATAAAATAAGGTCTGTGTTAAGTGACAGAAAACAATGAATCAAATAACCAGTCAGACAATACTTATGATAGTCTTCCCCTAGAGAGGAAAGGTATTAGGTATAGGTATTGTGCTTTGGCAGTATTTTCAAACATTGTGTTGAAATTATTAAATACAATTGAGGGGCACCTGAGTGGCTCAGTTTGTTAAGCATCCAACTCTTGGTTTCAGCTCAGGTCATGATCTCAGGGTCGTGAGATTGAGCCCCATGTCAGGCTCTGTACTCAGCACAGAGTCTGCTTGGGATTCTTTCTCCCTTCCTCTCCCTCTCCCTCAGCCCCTCCCCCCACTCACACTCTCTCTCTCTCAAATAAATAAATAAAGTTTTTTAAATTATTAAATACAATTTAAAAATTGTATTAAAATTAACCATGGCCACAATTCTACTTATATGGTCTGATTCTACTTATATCTGACATCTAAAAGTTGTCTAATGCATAGAGAGAGGAACTAAAGGTGGGCTAGGGATAGAAGGAAAAGGACAACTGTTGTTTAAAAGGTATAGAAGTTCAGTTTTGCAAGATAAAAAAAGTTCTGGAGATGTGTTTAACAAAAGTGTAAATATGACCCTACCAAACTATACATTTGAAAATCATTTGAGATGGCAAATTTTATGCTCTTTTTTACTACAATAAAAAATTAAGTATGACCTTTGAATAAGTTAAAACACAAAGTTAAGTATAAAAGGTAGGAATGCATCTCTTCCCACCATTGTTCTTGACTTCTCATCCCACAGATCCTTTCCACAGATACACCACTATTGGTGATTTCTGGTTTTCCAACATTAGATATCTAATGTATTTTTTTTTTTTACACTAAAGGCACATCAGTCAGGGTTTAACCAGAAAAGGACAACCTGTATGATAAACACACACACACACACATGCACACACATATATGTATGTGTAGGAATTATTACATGACATTGGCTAGTGCAGTTGTTGAGGCTGGCTAAGCAAGTCCAAAGTTTGAAGGACAGGCTGTCAGGAAGGAAAAATCACAAGCAGACTGAACCCCACAACCATGAGCTGAAAATCCTAGTACATAGGGAGTGGTAAGGAAGGAAGATTCAAGGAGAAGAACAAGCAACAGCTACCCCAGCAGCTGTTGGGTGTATCTGCCTCAGGGGATGCTTAGGACTCTTTCTGAAGACCTTCAAACTGATTAAATCGGGCCTACCCTGGATAATCTCCCTCTTGATTAACCCAGAGTCAACTGATTAGGGACTTTAATCACATCTGCAAACTCCCGTCACAGCCTCATCAATATTAATGTTTGATTGAGTAACTGGGAGAGATTCAGATGTGCTACAAAATGACCACAGCTTCCTTTCTGCCCACCAGCTCTCTTGAGAGCATATCCCTTTAGCTGTCCCTAACCAAAAATATATGACTAGGGCATCCTGAGGACTATAGTTCAGGCTAGCCAAGCTGACATGTCAAAATGCATCACAATGGTACCATCCTCTCCATGATATTAACACTTGGTCTTTCTTTAAATTTTATTTTATTTTAATTCAGTAAATTAACATATAGTGTATCATTAGTTTCAGAGGTAGAGTTCAGTGATTCATCAGTTGCATACAATACCCAGTGCTCATTCCATCATGTGCCCTCCTTAATGCCCATTCCCCATCCAGCCCATCCCCCTTGGTCTTATATCAGAAAGATTTACCATATCAGTACATAAAAGCTCATTATTTTTGGCAGCTGCAAGATATTTCAAGGCATGTGTGTAATATAATTACTTCTGCTGATTGACATTGAGGTTATTTCTGATCATTTTTTTCCACCAGCAATGTTTCAGTGTTCCTGTTGCATATACATACATCTTTTCTCACATGTGCCAATGTATTTGTGGAATATATTCTCAGGGTTGGGAATGCAGGGTCAGTCATACATGCATTTTTAAATTGTGTCAAATGTTGCAAAATGTCTCTCCAGAGAAGGTACAGCAGGGCCTTAGCCTTCCACCAAATATTAGACATTTTCTGTACCCAAGATGATCCTGCTTCCCTCTTTGCCTCGACTCACCTAGATCAGCACTGCCCTCTGCTTCCCCAGGTAGAGGTGATGTCTCCAAAGTGTGGGGTTTTCCATGAATCTACATTTTCATCTTGAATTTAACCCTTTCTCTAAGAGTGATTAGAGCAAATGTTGAGACCAGTATCATATTTTATAGATCAGGCATGCTAGCTAATATATGGAAAACTTTTGGAGAGCCACAGACACTTGGGGTGAGGAGACACCAAACCCCATAGCACATACCTGTTCAGTTAGTCTGCAAATTGTTCATAGAAACTTATGTATCCATATTTTAAATCTATAAGGCCGCTTGTGCCCTATTTGATAAATTTTTTAAATTTAAAATTATTCAAGGCAGTTTTATTTGGGCAAATATCCTAATTAGAGAAGGACTGTACTGCTAATGGTGAATGTAGCTCAGATAGTAGATGTAAGTGTTTAAAAAAATTTTGACCTTAGAAAGTGGAGGACATGATGAACATGTGACAGGAAGAAGGAGGTCCTTTGGGTTTTTGCTTGTATCTTTCACTTTTGTTTAAAGAGCTGTACCTGGATCTGGTCTTAATTTAACAGTTTTACTTTTCAGGATGAACTCAGGGCCCAACTAATGATGTGACCTCTGTTCAGTGAGGTACAGGACAGGTTGTTAAAGACTCAAAAAAAAAAAAAAAAAAAAGCCTGTGCACTTTCAGGAGAGGGGGGATGAACTGGCTCAGATGTTTTGAGTTCACAGATCTGCAGCTGTTTGAAAACCCGGGGAATTGAATGGGAATAAAATTGTCCACATCAAACAAAAGCTGTCCATGGCTTTTGTGCCCGGGCTGATCCTTTGGAGTATCAAAGAAATCCTTTCCCTCCATGGACAAAATAACCCCATACAAATCAATAAAGAAAGAGGCAAAGGGAAGAAAGTTTGCCAGATTCAAGCAAGTAGACAGAGAAAGGGCTGGGGAGGATCCAGAAGAAGGAGCACAGGGGAGACTGGAGGAGGAGGGGAGAAGGGGAGAGAAGGCTGATGCTGTTAAAGGAACATGCCAGAGAGTGAAAATCATGGGCGAAGACAGGAGCGAATGGAAGAGAGGGAGAGAAAAGAGAGACAGGGCAATGGACAGGCTGATAGAATTGAGAAAATATAGGGGAAGGAACACACAAACCATTCAGTGTATTTTTACTGGGTATCTGTTATAGAGGCACGATTCTGAGCTCCCCACACATCATGGTGTAGGTACCTCACTGGCCTCACTCTAGTCCTGGCCCTGGTACCCGATGCTCGCACAGCACTGTCCCAGGCCCCAGACACATAGGGATAATCAAGACGGGGCCCCTGATCCAAGTGGAGAGGACAAAAGGAAGGTCAAACAGACGACTGTAAGCCAGTGTTATAGGAACTAGGAGAGGGGCCGTTTGGAGGATGATGCGAGCATATAATAGGGACACAACTTCATCCAGGAGGAACTGAGAACTGAGAGAGAGACTGGGAAAATGAAAAGAGGAAAGTAGGAGAAATACTAGCATTTGGTTGTTGCTGTTGTTGATGGCACTCATGAAGATGATTGTGATTATTATAACAGCCCATTTTATTTTTTAGGCACTGCGTTTATTGTTGTCTCTTAAGACATAGATTCTTCACAGATGTCATCTCATGTCAACATAGAAATTTTGCCCATACTTTTTTACTGACCCATTTTGAAGATGAGTAAATCATGTATTTGAGGCTTAGGCAATTTCCTCAAGACCAAAGAATGTAAACCCACCCATGTCCATCGTACATCCAATACCATGCATGGTCTTTCCAGGGCACTAAGTTAACTGTAGCAAGGAGTGAAGGGCAGGGATGGATGATGAGAGAGTGAGATATGGAAGGAGAATGTGGGACAGGATGGGGGTAAATAGAGAATGAAGAGAAGGAGACAGAGGAGGGAATATCCACTGCAGATGAGAGAATGGGGTCACATATCGGAGAGGGAAGAGTAAAGGGGAAGGACCCCTAGTGAAGAAAGAAGGTAGTTAAATGGAAGTTTCCTGGGGCGCCTGGGTGGCTCAGTGGGTTAAGCGTCTGCCTTCGGCTCAGGTCATGATTCCAGGGTCCTGGGATGGAGCCCCACGTCGGGCTCCCTGCTCGGCAGGGAGTCTGCTTCTCCCTCTCCGTCTCCCTCTCGCTCTGTGTGCTTGCTTGCTCTCTCTCTCCCTCTCAAATAAATAAGTAAAATCTTTTAAAAAAAGAAGAAGAAGAAGAAAAGAAAATGGAAGTTTCCTGGATGAGGAAGGGTGGCAGTGAAGTAGCCAGCAGAGTGAGCCTGGGTTGACAAGGACAAAATGTGAGAACGCTGCCTGTGGGCTGAAGGTTTGGAGTGTCTGATATGGAAGAAATTAGCAGAAGGGGGCAGCAAAGGGTGGGGGTGGGCAGTGACACCAAGGAGAGTCCTGAAAGCTGTGAAAAGTCAACTGATTGACAAAACTGGCCCACTTGAGCACCAACCTTGGATCCCCTGGCTTGGCCCCCTCCAGAAAAGCCAAGTTTCTTCTGTCCTGAAGGTACCACAACAGGGAGAGAGACTCACTGAGATGTGAGCCCCGCCATTGCTCTTACTGTCTCTGTGGCCAACCTGGGTGCTTTGGCCCCCTTTCCTGCAGTCTTTAGAGGAGGTAGAACAGTGGAGGGGGATCGTGGACACTGAGGAGGGAAGGAAGAAGGAAAGACTGTGGGCTGTGCAGTGGGGTGAGGAGGAGCAAGCAGGAATGCAAAGAGGGGAACCACTGGGTCCAGCTTGTTAGAACTTAAGTGAATTTTCAAGACCTGCTCTCTGATTTTAAAGATGGGGAAACTGAGGCTCATGTGGGATAGAAGTCCTATCTGGATCCCCCAGCAAGTTGAGGCCAAAGCCCAGCTCTGCCCCAGTCTTCTGCCCAATGTCGACTCTGACACCCCATCTGTGATGGGGAGGGAAAGAAGAGACTCGGGGAATACAGGCACCTGGTAATTAAAGCAATGTTCAGGGCCAGCGTCGCTCCTCTGCAGTTCCCCGTGGCAAGTGCTTTCGCCTGCAGGCACATCTTGTTCTGGGAGCTCAGGCTGTGAGACTGCAGACTGAAGCAGGTGCTGCTATTTCTGTCCTACTCTGTCTATTTTCAACCTCAGGATGCAGCCTCCCTCGGCTGCAGGAAGGACTTGGGAAAAGGTAGATCCATTGCTGCTTCCTTTCTTCCTCCCCCACCCAGTCTCCCCTTCTGCAGACATACCTCCAACTGGGTCCATAAGGGGTGCTTCTATGCCCCACAGGCCCTGGCTATGACCCATCTGCTTCCTGTCTAGAATGAGTCACTCTGGCTTCTGCAGGAATAAATAGGGAGGTGACCTCATGTGACCTGTATGTGAAGGCACCCTGGAGATCCCATAAACTGACACCAGTAAGCTTCCTAGCACAGAATAGCAGCTCAAGATATGTATGCTGGGTCAATGAAGAAATGAATGAATGAATGACTATTGAAGCAATCCTCCTCAGTTCATAATGAGTACACTTAGAACCAACAAGGGAAAAGGTTTTCCTAATATTTCCTAGCAAGTGAGTGGCAGCACCAGAACTAGAAGGGGTTCTGGCTCAGTGGGCAGGGATAGGGGTTAGGGACCATCTAAAACACCTTGTCATAATAAACCATGAAGGCAGTGTTTCATCTAAATTCTTCAGGCTCCATCCAGGCTAGTGAGTTCAGAAGTAAATCAAGAGAATCCGGGCATGATAAGACCCCAGAGACAGGAAAGAGAATGAGAGCATGAGTCCTTAAATCAACCAAAAGAGGTCAGTGCTTTATAAGGTGAGGTAGGCAGGGAATATAGTTGGAACTGTAGACTGCACTAAACAAGGAAGCCTCATATAGGCTATAAGAAAGTCAACCCCATGAAACTACCAAGCTGAGTTTTTGAGAGCCAAGAAGGACATCAAGGAAGAGTAGAATGGGGCAAGAGGATGAAAGGCAGAAAAGAGAGAGATTGTGGGTTCCTCCAGAATCAATGAATCAGACACAAAGCGAATAGCCAATGGGACCAATATCTGTGCTTGGCAACAGTGAGAACTCCTGTGGAAGGAAGATATTTGGAAGAACAGCTGATGTCAGAGTGCTATTTGAAAAAGGGTTTCATTCTAAGAGGGTGTGAAAGAAGGTGTGGTCAGCAGGCTATAGGATGGCCTGCTTTTCTGACCTCTTGGGAACAGACAACAGACTCTTGATGCCTCTCCCACATCTGGGCTTCAGTAGGTACTCATGATGGAACAGGGAGGGACTGAAATGGACTCTCTAGGGTGAGAAATCTTTCAAATCAACCTGAATGTGAAAGAGCCAAAAGGTAATTCCAGAAGAGTTATTAGTTTGTGTCCCTAAAGGGACTGTAGAAGAATAAAATCAATACTTGAGATGACAGCAGATCACTGTTTCATAGGAGGTAAGAGCTACCGTGTTACAGTGAGCACTGGGTAAATATGCTCTCCTTTTAACTGCATCTGTGAATTTGAAAGAAATCACTTCCTGCCTTGAAGCCTCAGTTTCCCCATCTGTAAAATAATAATAAGGCTTTAGATCTAGGCTACTGAGGCTTCTCCCTACATTCTTCTTTTCTCTTCTTTTCTGTTCTTTTCTTTTCTTTCTTCCTCTCTCTCTCTCTTAAATATTTACAACATTCATTGTTTCCTCTCGCAGAAAATATCTGGGGACAGAAAAATCACTTCTCCTCATTTATTACTCTTACCTGGCTGAAAAAATGAGAGACATTTCAGAGAACCAGGAGCCTATGAGACGAGCTTGGTTTAGAAATGTGTTGGTAATTGCTCAGAAATCAGTCAAACTCAGAAGTCCTTGATAGGTAAACTAAATGTTGAGAAGACTCTGGATGCTTTCATATTTCAGTTCTTTGCAAGCCCCCTTCCTCATATGCATAAGAAAAATTGCTTCTTTAACCAAGGTCAGGTTAAACTGAGCGGACAGGGGCACACTCTGCATTTGGCTGCAAGCCAGTGGGAGCTTAATAACCATCACATTTCGTCCTGTGAACTTTGTGGCTCGGGTCGGTTTCACATTTCTTTATACACTCTCTCTCTCTGCAAATGCCTTTCCTCACAAAGAGCATTTCTAAAGGTTGAATATAGTGATTAGTGACACATATGCATTAAATCTTCTCCAGCCTTTCCCTGTCTGTGGCTCCCCTCCTCACTTTTAGTCCTTAGAGTTTTATGCCTGTATCAAGGAAATGTTTTCATCTGCCTCACTGCTGTTTTCTTTTCTGTCTTATAAATCCTTAAAGAAATGTAGTGTGGGTGAATTTAGTGAGAGGCTGGATGGATGGCTCCAGAGAATGAATTCTCTTCATCTGAAAACTGTCTCTATACACAGAGAAGCAAATAACATCTTCCAATTCTGTCAACGTGATTATTAAGCATTTATAGAGCTTTTCCCTCCTTCACTATAACAACTACAAGCCGTTTAATTAGTTGGTTTTCACCTCAGAGTTGTAAAGATAGATGATTCAATTTATCCAGCCTTAGATGAAATGCACATTTGAACCCAGGCTCTCTTCTTTGATAGAGTACCAAGAGCGCTTGGCTTCGAGTCAAATGCCCCAGGTTAACCTTTCAGGCCTGAAGTTCTTAAGCTCTGCACCCTAGTACAAATCATTTCATGATTCCAGGGTCAGCATGAAACAAGAATGCAGATCATGATACCAACAGAGCATGCATTCTCAGTGATAATGATGTACTCCCCCAAGGAGATTAAAATTGGTTATTATGGGGCAAACAAATTTTACTCTTTATGCATAAAGCACAGATTTACATACTGTACAGAAATGGCTATATAATGTATTTGTAGCATTAAAGTTTTGGGGGGGGGTAAAATTAGAAAAAAAATGTCTAAAAATTCTCCAGTTGGGGTGGCAATAACAACAACAACAAAAGTTGAGAAACCAGGCAATGGAGAATAAGGAATGAAACGTCCATTGAGCACCTCCTGTATTCCAGTCCACATGCCTCCATGAGTCTTCACAACCTCATAAGGAAAATGTAGGTATGTTTCTTTATGTAATAAGAAGACTGGGTAGGAAGCAACTGTGATAGTATGTGCAAAATACTTTTCAACAATAAAATGCAAATATGAGATGCTATTATTGGTAATTTCTTAATATATATAAGTTAGCAAGTGGTAAAAAAAAACAAACCGTCCAAAAGCTAGTGGCTTAAAACAGTATTTATTTAGCTCACAATTCTGTGGGTCAATAAATTAAGCTGAATTCAGCTGAGCAGTTCTGATATTGGCTGGGATCCTTCATGCATCTACCTACAGTAAGCTGCAGATCACCTAGGGAAGTCTGTTTCTTCAGGTTGCCTGGCTGTTGGCTGGTCGCCTTAGGGGTATGGGTATGCCTAAGACTGGTGTCTGTCATCATTCAGCAGGTTAGACCCGGTTTGTTTTCACAGGGTATCAGTGGGGTTTCAAGAGACCCAGATGAAGTTCTAAGCTCAGAACCAACACACTGTCACTTCAATCATACCATATTTGTCAGAGCTTAAGCCTCAAAGCAAGCCCAGTTTCAAGCAGTAGGGGGATGATCTCCACCTCTTGATGACTGGGGCTATAAGCTTACATTGCAAATAGTGTGGCCATAAGGAGGGGAACAATTGCAGCCCTCTTGATAAATAATCTTTCTCAATATAAACATGACTAATGGTCAATGACTTATCTTCCTTGTGAGCAAATAAACACCTTTAAAATTGTAAACTGTGATTTGAATATTATCACCATCCCCTGGCTTTTGTCTTAAAACCATGCTTGGAATGTGTGAGTGAAAACATTGACAGCATGTCCTCTTTTATAAACATTACAGAAAGAAGCAAAATGAGCGCTCCCTAATGCTAAGTGAAATAAGTCAGTCACAGAAGACAAATACTTCATGATTCCACTTATATGAGGCATCTAAGACAATCAAACTCATAGAAGCAGAAAGAGGATTGGTGGCTGCCAGGGGACAGGCCTGGGGGAAATGGAGAATTGTCCAATGAATATAAAGGTATGGTTTATACAGGAAGAGTAAGTTCTACAGATCTTCTGTACAACATCATGCCTATAGTTAGCAATATGGTGTTATGTACGTAAAAACAAGAGTATAGATCTCATGTTAAGTGTTCTTACCACACGTGCACACACTAAAACAAGGGGGCACAAAGAAACTTTTGGAGTCAATGGACATGTTTATTACCTTGATTGCAACAGTGGTATAAGGGATTTATGCATATGTCCAAGCTCATCAAAATGTATACATGCACAACTTTTTGTATATTAAATATATCTCAATAAAGCTAAAGTAGAGAAAAAAAGAATTGAAAGAGATATAGTTTTTTCCAAAGCTTGCTTAAAACACCTCAATGTGAGAAAAGAAGCTTAGTGGACATACAACTAGCCATTCATCTCAACGCTTCAAGTTCTATTCAAGCATTAAGTTAGACCAACCGAATGCTGGGACACCATTATATCAGCCTCCCACAAAATTGCCTGCCCTGAGTTATGATTTAATGTCACACCCTCTGCCTTTATGGAAGGCCAGTCTGTGAATCACCCAGGAGAACAGCATTTCTGTATCTTTTGTAAAACCCTGGTTGTAGATAAAGTGCACGGAATGATGTTGTTGGTTTTTTTCTTTTTTTCCTTAAATACTGGTGGACATGCTAAATTTCTTCTTGGGTTAAGGTCCAGAAAGAATTTTCTCTAAAGATGAATTTGTATGTTTTCTATTACTGTGTAATTCAGAATGTTTCTCTTTATAGCTTAGCTGCCAGAAAATAAACTAATTGTCCCTGTACTATAATCTTCTCAGCTCAAGTGCCTGAAAGTGCCAATTCTATCTACTTTTTTTAAAATGCCTTTTCAAATAACCTTAAATGTTATTTCTCCTACTTGTTCTAACTGCCAAGCCACCTTAAGCCATTTCAGAAGAAGTCAAAGGACATACGTAAAATATCTTTTTTTTAAGTGAACTAATGTCCTGAGGAGATGTTTGCATAATTATAAGTTTAGGTTTGAAAGATTAGCCCTTCAGATGCCATTTTTATCACCCTACATCCAAAGACTGGATTAAGCTGCCTCCACATGGATGGGGGTGCCTGTGTTTGCTTTGGTCGCAATAATTTTACTTTCCTAAACTGTGGTTATCTGCACTAGAGTCTTTCTACTGAGCTGTGCTTTTTTTTTTCTCCCATGACAATAGAATTCTTTTTTAAGACATTAAGATATTATGTTTACTAAAATTACTAATTATATTTAATGATACACAATTTAGATAAAGATTTAAAGCACCATGAAGTATACCTAGCTCTAAATAGTTTCCTTTGCTAGTCTTCAAGTTGATCACAACTTCAAAAATGCTATTTATTTTTCTGATTGTCAAAAGCTCAGTCACTCTTCTTGGGCCGCTTTAGTGTTGAAGTCAGACAGGTAAGTTTCACAAGGGTGGACACTGTTTCTTGTGTCTGCTGTCGTTCCTCCAGGGACTTGACCACAGTGCCCAATAAATATTTACTGAGCAATTGCAAAACTATTTGTTCTGCATCTCTCCGACTGCCAGGGAAATAGGTGCCCAGCAGTTACTTCTCTCTGGTTGAACTATCTCAATCATGCTATGGGCATAAAAGCATATGTTTGATGAGTTGGTTGCAAAACCTGCATAAGATAATGGCCATGAAGAGCTATAGTGAACTATGAAGCATGCATGATGAATGCGGACATGTGTGAGAAAGAATCTTCTTCCTCTTTGGCTTTCTCATCTTCCTCATCTCTAGCATTATCCCTATCATGACTTGTGACATTTCCCTTTCTGGAAACAGACTCAAGGTATTGTCCTCTAGAATTATTTTTGGACCAGCACAATGAACGTTCTGAAAGTTCATAGGCTAACACACTTTCCTAGGGGGTGCTCTACAACCCAGTCATCTCCACACTTGCTAGTTCAGTGAAAGCCCAAATTCTTACAGATATAATCCTCGCTATTCGGTTCAGTACATTGCCTTGGGCTTACAGCTCCATCTAGTCTGTGATGCCCTTGGACTGAAAGAATCATGAGATATTTCTCCTTTGTCATATTCCATCAACCCCCTCCCATTTTGAGGAGTATGGAAACAGGAAAATGGAGAGAATAGAAGAAATAGGCACGTGAAGACAGATGAAATCACCCAAGCCCTACATTCTTATTTCTTTAAACAAAAATCATACAGGGTAATGACTTTTGACACATATTTCTCAATGACAAACAAATGGCCACAAAATTGTGATATAGAAAGAGAGAGAATTCTAAAAACACACACAAAGTTTCACATGAAAGTAGAACACAGATGATAAAGTCACAATGAGGGGAATGATGGAGGATTTCAGGGAATGTGCTGAGACCACAGAAAGTGCACTTTTAGTCAGAGCCCTGGGTCCTAACCTTGGATAAGATTTGGCAGCTCTGGGACACCTGGGTGGCTTAGTCGTTCAGCGTCTGCCTTCGGCTCAGGTCATGATCCCGGTGTCCTGGAATCAAGCCCCGCATGGGGCTTACTGCTTGGCAGGAAGCCTGCTTCTCCTTCTCCCGCTCCCCCTGCTGGTGTTCCCTCTCTCTCGCTGTCTCTCTCTGTCAAATCAATAAAAATCTTAAAAAAAAAAAAAAAAGATTTGGCAGCTCTTTGAACCTTTGTGTTTTTCATCTGTAAACTCAAAGTTCAATATAAGGTAGTCTCTAGGATCTTACACAAATCTAAAATCCCATGATTCTGTCCACAAATTTGTGAAAACAAAGGCCACATATTTTTGGTGACGTGATTCAAGATAGAACAAATGTATTCAAACAGCAGGTACCAGTTGCTCTGGAATTTACTCTTTGTTATTTTTAATGTGACATTTCATATATTTTTCTGGCTTTCAAAAAGGCCTCTGTAGTTGCCTCTGCTTTTCTCCCACTAACTGGCGAAGGGTACGAGAAGGAGGATGGGGCTTGCTGTTCAGGGACTTTCTCAGACACCTTGGCCAAGCTACTTTATTTATTTATTTATTTACTTACTTACTTACTTACTTACTTACTTAAATTTAAATTTTGTTAGACCGCGTTACTGTAAAAATGCATTTTAATAAAATCACCATTACTTTGGCATTTAGTTGCTGCATTTAATTTATTGTTTAAATTACAAATAATGGTGATGGATTGTGGAAGATGTTTAGTTGTCAAAGAGACGCAAAGACTTACAGTTAAAAAGTAGAAACTGAGAGCGTATCATGCCACACTGAAAACTGTTAGGTTTCTCTGGTGCCAGTCCAGGGGCCGCTCTTCAGTGTAGGAAATATGCTTCGTTTTTAACATTTTATCCTCAGCCTAACCAATAGTGGATTCTCAGTATTTGTGGAAATGAACTGAATCCCTCTTATCTGTTTCCTAAATAAAAGCCTATTTGAAAAATAAGGCCACTGAGTTTATTATGTGAAACGGGATGAAGACAGCAAAGCAGAATAGATCTTTAATCCTGTGAACTTCTTTATCTTGGATTTTTTTCTCTCAAATGCCTTTATGAAGGAATGGATTTTTTTTTTGTAGCTATAAAGTTTTTTTTTTTAAGTACTGTGAAATCTTTAACAAATAATAATTTTACACTGCACAGTTCATCAATAAAATCAGTTATGGAGAATTACATAATGAATTAAATATGAAAGTCCTGGGAAGTAACAACGCTCTGAGGTGTCAGCTTTGTGTCCCATTAGAGCTGAGGCAGACATATATTTACTGAATACCCAGCCACAACTGACAAGCTGGGGGCGGGCAGGGGAGTGGGGGCAGACATTCAAGAAATGGCATTTTAATTTTCAAAGAAATAAAAAATTGAGGTTGTTTAAAACAAACACTGTTGAGACAGTGTTAGGTTGAACCATAAGCAACTACTCTTTATGTAGGTGAAACATAGTTGGATATTGGCATGTTCACCTCTCTCAACCAGACTCAGGCTTCTCTAAAACTCTTTATCAACTACATTCCATCCTTGGGTGTGTCCTCCAAGAGGCCAGTTTTAGTGAGAGTCTTGTCAAATCCGGTTGATTTAGCCAGAATCCCCACCCTCAATATCTGATCCCTCACCTCATCCTTGAACATCCCCAATGATGCCTCATTACCCTGGCCTGCTTTCAGCAAAGAACCCTCTTAGATCAATTTAGCAAGAATTATCCTACCTTCCTAGTCATTTTCCACCCACCGATTCCCCACCCCTGCTCTACTCCTTAGCTGTATATAAATTCTCTCTTTTCCTTGTATTCAGGACTGAGTGCAGTTCTATACTGAGGGGTTTTTTTTCCTCTCTTACAACAATATTTCCTGATTAAAATATCTTTTTACTCCTTTAATTAATTACTGTCCAGCTCTGGTTTTCTTTAACATCGTCTCAATCTAAATCTGTGTATGTAAAGCAGTGCTAGAAATTCGGGAATTTCAAAGATGAATATAGTCTTTACTGTAGGAACACATTCATACTGTTTTATTTCATAGAAGATGTGAGGGGACTTACCAAAGATTAACAATAAAATAGGAAAAATTAATTAAAAATAAGATCAGGGAATCTAAAAAGTATATGGAAATTCAGGACTAGAGAAAACTTAAATTATGCAGATCCTATGCTTTTATCTGATTCAAAATATGACTGTGAGTTTCCTAGCAGCCAAGAGAAGGGAGAAAAAGTCAAATTAACATTGATTTTGCACATAAGTGAAAAGCCTACAAAAA
This sequence comes from Leptonychotes weddellii, assembly GCF_054177405.1. NCBI lineage: Eukaryota > Metazoa > Chordata > Mammalia > Carnivora > Phocidae > Leptonychotes > Leptonychotes weddellii. Next base: position 66,635,717 of record NC_138382.1, read on the forward strand.
ACAAGATGATGTCAGTAGGTCTGAATCATACATAAAAATGAGTGATCTGTTTAATTAATAAATATATTGAATATCAAGAAGCTAGTATTTTTTGTTATCAGTATTGTTCTTTTGTGATAGTGGTGGTGGTGCTGGTGTTTTTTAAATTTATTTTGTTTTAATTTCCTAATGAGACACCAGGGAACAAGGACCCAAAGGGGGATTTTTGGAAAAATTTGTGGAGAAAATGTCAGTTGAATTGCATTCAAAAATGTATAGGATAATGATATTTAACACATATATTATTTAATACGTACAAGACATCATTCTAGATATTTGACACTTATTAGCTCATTATTTTTTTTTATTAACTCATTAATCTTTTGAGGTAGTAAATATCATTTCACATTTTACACACAGGGAAACTGAGGCATGAGGGAGTTAAGTAACTTGCCCAGGACCACAGAGTTGGTAAGCGCCAGAACCAGGTTTCAAAGCTATCAGGTCAAAGCCCATACTCCTATCTCTACCATCTTGCATGTTTATAGGTCTTTAGAAAGACTTCAAAAACAACTCAGCCTGCACCCAGCCCCACCCACCACACACACAAAGGCAGGGAGTGAATAGCCTGTGATCCTGAGTAAGAGATGCACACTCCACATGCCGTTGCCAAGCAGTGGGCACATGGAATCGATGTGGACACAATTCAGAATGCTGTGAAATGTAGTGGTTAGGAGCATGGATTCTGAAGCCAGGAAGACCAGGGTTTGAATTCCTGCAATTTACTACCAAGGAGACTTCCAGGATTTTTTCCAGTCTCTTTTAGCCTCGGTGGCCTCAGTCTTAAAACAAGCACAATGATTTCTCTCCCACTGACTTTGTGCAAGGATGATATGATATAATGCATGAAAAGTGTTATTTAGTGTATTGTCTGGCAGATGGAAGCTCACCACAAGGGTACCAGTGATGGTGGTGGTGATAATTAGGCTGCACAGCCAGAGGAGTGAGCCCTGAAACAAGTATGAATGAACCCAGTAATCTGAAGCTCTGTGAGTTGGGTGGAGAGCAAACAGGTTGATCCATTCAGGTCTATCCAGGTTGACTGAGAGACCCCCAGGCCCCAATATTCATCAGTGGGCAAAGATGGGGCAGAAAAACAAGGCTTCATCATTATTTCAGAACAGCTTCCTTTTCTAAGCTGAGAAAAAAAATTAACATAGCCCTGTCCAGGTTTAGCACATCTGTTTTATGTGTTACCACATCACAGAGCATTTTAGCTGAAAGAACCCAAAGAGTTGAACCAATCCAACTTCTCCACTCCAGAGTTACAGAAAATGAGGCTCAGAGGAAAACAAGCTACTCAAACTCCTAGGGCCAGTTAATGGCAGACCTCTCTCCCCAAGGTTCTTTTTGCCCAGTTGGCCTTGCTTTAGCAAACACTCATTGTTAATGATTAGGGAGGGGTGTCTTGGGCCAGGTGCTAGGGATACAGAAATGAGTGTGCTTTTTCCATCATACCGTAGGGAGACATGAATCCCTGAAGCCTACTGGAAAGAAAGAGAAAGGATTGATCCACAGAAGCCATAGTGATATTTGCTAATTTTATAGGAATCATGAAGAAACACCCAACCTTGTGTGGCATGAGGAATGGTCAGGAATGGCTTCTAGAAATAGTTGAAGATTGTGCAGAGAAAGAATGAGGTACCTAGAAGAGGAAGAAGTTGCTTTTTCCAGACGGGAATCTGAAAAGGAATGAAATTAGCCATGCCCATTTAGAAAGCACAGAACTTGGGGCTCATGAGTGACGCAGTCAGTTAACCCACTGACTCTTGGTTCAACTCAGGTCCTGAGATCGAGCCCCACATCTGGCTCCCCGCTCAGCGTGGAGTCTCCTTGAGATTCTCTCTCCCTGTCTCTCTCCCTCTGCCCCTCCCCACTGTGTGCGCGCACACTCTCTCTCTCTCAAATAAATAAATCTTAAAAAAAAAAAAAAGAGGAAAGTAAGAAAGCACAGACCCCACCCCCAAGGAAGAAGTCAGACACACTTCATCACAAAGGACAGGCCAGATGCCTCTTGATACAATATCCACTACCTTGCTCCCAGTTCTCTGCTGAAACAGGACTGCTATTAATTCTGTTTTCTACATGAAGAACCCTTAGTACAGGGAAATCAAATCACCTTCCTATGTTTTACAATAAGTACCAGAACTTGGATTCAAAACCCAGGCATCCTGGCTCCAGATTCTGCACACAATCCTAATTGCTTTAACTACCACACAGTATCCTTCTGTGAAATCAGATCCACTCAAAAGTGCATCTACCTCAAATAGAAACACAGTTCCAGAGAAAAGCATGCAAGAAGTTCAGTTTGGCAAATGAAACTAAAATGCATGAGTATAAGTTTATTTTAGCTTATATAGTCAGAATTTGATAATTTTAACCACATGCTAATTCTTAAAATGATCAGAAAATGAGCCAGATCTTGATTTTTTAACAGTAATTTTTCTGACAAAATTGTAGGATCAAATGAAATGAACTCCTTCACTTTGCATTTCGCTTTCATATCATGATTAGGAGGAAGGTAATTTTTGTAAAAATATTTGAGAGATTCATCCTTTCCCCCTTAGGCTTCTCCTAATCCTTTGATATTCAAATATTTCTCTTTTGAAGCTTCTAATCATCTTCCTTGTTGATTTTCTCTTTTTCAGTTGTTAATTGGTCTAACTCAGCCTAATCCTTCTTTACCAGTGGCTCAGAATGGATTCCAGAGAAGCCCCGCATCGCTTTCATCAACTTCATGATACTGTGCAGCTTTTCCAGAAAGAATGGCTGTTTGCTTTTGCATTGTATTCTCATTGTGATGTGGGTGCTCAAAATATTTTTTTAAAATCAATGATGGTCTAAATAGCAAAAACTCTTTTGACACAATGGGAAGAAACAGGGTGAATACCTTGGTAGAAACTAATTTTGTAACAACTAGTGTTTTAAATATTTTTAGGAAGTGAAGACTTTTTTGCGCAACCGTAACTATCTGAATTCAAGTAATGAACACTCATATAACAAGGATCCCACATTTATAAAGATAACCTTGCAATTCCCCAGGGTTCCAGAGCTGCCAAAGGGGGAAACAAGAGACCCCATCTGCTCAGTTTGAGAAGTAGGACATCTTGGGAAAAGAAGCAGGAAAAAGATTTTATAAATAGAGTTGTATTTTATATGTACATTCTGCATATGGAATACAGTTCCTATTAATATATTTCACCAAGTTTATGGGGAGAAAAGATTTTTTCCTGTACTTTGATGAGTTAGTACATGCTGTGCGCTGCCCAGAGACAGTGTATTTCTAGGGAGTTGAGCTGCATGTGATCCCAATGATTTCGTTGAAGTTCCCATTGCCGTGAGTAGATAAAGGACTTCTGAAATTCAGCACCTCCCAGGCATCATCCTTCTCCCAGGGAAAAATAAATAATTAGTTTTATCTCCTTAATCTGCAGCTAGGAAGCCAATACTTTCATGAAGAAACTTTGAACATCAGTGCTGCCTACTAGTAAGTCTGGGTTTAGAAGTCATCCCAAGAGTCCAGTCAATTCCTTATTGTCAATGAAGAGAAGTAACAGGAATCTATTCTTCAATTCAAGGAGAGTAACACTGGTGGAGATGTTCTTTCTCCCCTGCTATGCCCAGTGCCTTTCTACAGAGCTGGTTTGTGTGCAGAAAGATGGCCATGTGTTGTGTCTGGGGATACAGTGCATATGTCTGAGTGCAGAAGAAGAAATGCAGACTCTCAGCTTTACAGAACTGAGTTCCAGAATTTCTTGTGTCTCAGGAGCTTCCTGGAGCCAAGAAGTAAAGGAACAAGTGTTGTCAGTGGACTGTTCTTTCAGTTTGCATCTTAGCCTTGGAATCCATAAAACCCCTCTATTCCCAGCATATGACTCAACTCTGTTCAAGTTCACCCGTTGCTGTTAAGCTTGGTGTTTTGTGCCAGTCACTGTGAGCGTCACATGTACGCACACACATGCACACGCTAGCTACCATTTTCTGCACGTGTTGTATATTCCACTCACGGTAGTAAGAGATTTATGTCTCTTACCTCTTCTAATGCTCACACCAACTCCTACAGGACGGTCTTTTTATTCCTGTTCTACAATAAGGACATTGAGGCTAAGTGGGGTTAGAAAATACACCTAAGCTTACAGAGCAAACCTGATGTGAAGAACTAGAATTTGAAACCAGGTCACCTTGACTCCAATGCCTATAGTCTAAAGTTTTATCTCTTGTGTGTGTGTGTGTGTGTGTGTTTGTATATGTATGTAATACTATAAAATATCTGAAAGGCATACCATGCTAATTACTGTAATGGAGGTGAAAACAGCATCCCATTGGAAATGTATTGGTGTAAAGATTCACTGAAACCTGAGCCCATTGATTCTCAGAATTAGGAGGGACATCAGGTGGCCTTAAATTACCCTGTACTCAAATATTCTGCACTGAATAGCAATCAGGAAGGGTGATTCCAAAACCTATTTCAACTCTGAAATATTATGATCTTCATTATTACATGGTATCAGGTGCTGCTTCTCAGGTTACAGTATCTATACCTGCGGGGGTATGCCAAGGACCAATTTTATAGGGTAATGAGCATTCCAAAGACTATATAAAAACAAAAAGGGACATATTGTTAAATTTAATGCAAACTGTATATGACATTTTACCATAAAGCAGGAGACTTCAAAATAATTTTGTGTTTTTAGAATCCATTTTGAGCTATATTTCCCCTAGATTCCTATGAGTACATTAGTATTCTCTGTAGTCATAAGATTTTCCTAGGTGAGGAAAAAATGATGAGCAAGCTCTGAGATACCCTATGACTTGGATCATCCCACTGTAATTTCTAATTCAAAGAAGGTGTGTCCATAGTTTGAATTGAGATGTCCCCTTCCTTGCAGCTCTAAGTATTAAATTTCCTCTATGGAAGTCGTCAGTCCTTTTACCAAGCATGAGTTTCAGAAGAGGCCACGTCTTCCCTTTGTTGTGCCGAAGTCTTAGAGCAATTTTTAATCTGTGCAGTCAAATGGCTCATCACCTATATTCAGATTATTAGACCAGTCAGACCCATCCAGAACCTAGATCACATGGCTTTCCTGGCACAAAACCTGTGTTCAACCAGTTCTGTGACCCAGGGATGATCATTCCCTTCTGGGACCCAATCTCCTTTTCTGGACAGTATGGAAGATTCTGCATCTGCTCATGTCTCTCGTTGATTGCTCTGGAACAGAAGCTCAAAGTTAAGCCATTTCTAAGCACTTGGCATTGTCCTTAAACAGTGTCCTACTGCGTTCCTCTGCTTACTTTAAAATAACGTAACATCTAGCACCTCTGAAATGAGCCAGGCCTTGGATTCCATAGTAAGCCCTACCGACTAATATTTTGGCTATTTAATTTCTTTGAATAAATATCAGAGGTGAGCAATGTCATAAAAGCAGCATCTCAAGTAGGATGAGCGCTGTTCGCTTCAATAAAGAATCTGAACAATAAGCGAGGACTGCCTATGACATAACAAGTCACCACTGATATCTTGGAGGGTGTCATAATGCAATGAAAATTTAGTTAAGTGAGAAAACCCCACCTCCCAAGGTTTCATACTCTCCACCATGGCTAAGTAGCTTATCCACACCAACCATCCCTGTTTAAAGAAACTGCAAGAACAAACTCCCACTGGCACCCCACCCTCTTCATAAGCTGCCCCATTGCCCTGCCCAGTCCAGCCTCCTCCTGCTTCCAGATGCCTCCTCTCTGCTCCTTGAACATGCTTTCATGCCTCTGTGCATTTGCAGAGGCTGCTTCTCAAATGCTCTTCCCCCAACTTGGCAAATTCCCTATTCATCCTTCATGATGTAGATAAATTAAGCCTAGCTTTAGAGATACATAGAGCTGGGTTTGAATTCTTATATTCTAATAGGTGTGTGACTTAGGTAAACTACCTCTGAGTTTGTAAATTGAGTGCAACAATAATTACTATGCTATATAATTGCTGTGATTAGCACATTAAATACATTTTTCAAATTATTAGTAAAATGCTTATCACATAGTTGACCCTTGGTTATTTTTGTTATTATCAATAGCATTTTTACGGGGTTTTAAATGGTATCTGTCTCACTCCTAAATCCTGTTCTTAATTATTATTCAATAATAACCATTTTGTTATTCTGAATTGGGGTCTGCAAACTTTCTACAAGGGGTAGGATAGTAAACGTTCTAAGCTTTGTGGGCCATAAGGTCTTTGTGAACCCTGTTGCTGCAGCATGAAATTGGACTTCCTGGGGTGATCATTCTGCAGGATATCGAATCATTATGTCATACACCTGAAACTAATGTAATGTTCTTTGTGGATTATATCTCAATTTAAAAAAGCATACATATGTATAAAAAGGAAAAGAGGCACAATCTCATAGGCCTAATACAAAAAAAGAATGGGCTATAAAGTTTTGAACTCAGATATCAAATACCAGACTTTATTCACCTTTGATGTCCAGCAACTAGCTAGATGTCTTCAAACTATGACCTATGGGCCAAATCTGGCCCTCCCCCTGCTTAAAGTTTTATTGGACCACAGCTATTCCCATTGGTTTATGTACTATCTATGGCTCTTTTTGTACTAACAGCAGAGTTGAATACAGTGGTTGGTAACAGAGACCCTATGACCTTCAAAGCCTAATACATTACTATCTGGCCTTTTTCAGAAAAAGTTTTCCAACCTAGCTTAATGCTTGGCATCTGTTTATTGAATGAATGAAGAAATAACCGATCAACAATCTGGCCATAGGACTTGTAAGCTTCAGTGAAAGGACATAGAGGGAAGCAGGAATCATAAATCTCAGAAGATTCAAAAAGGTAAGACAACCACAAGAGTGGTCATGGAGTAGAGGGTTCTAGGACTAACACTAGTATCCTATAACCCTGTTCTCTGCTCTCTACTGGATATTGATGGGCCTAACCATGTACAAAAGGGAAAATTGAGGCCAAGAGAAGGGATAGTTTGCCCAAGATCATATATATCTGGTACAACACTGGGTGGGTCCAGGCTGGCCGCAGTTCAGAGCCTTAGAAGTGACATATGCACCTAATGGAGCCCTAGGCTGAAATTCTTGGTTCACCCTCAAAATTGAATGGTTACAGTAGAACTTCTAATGTCCTGCAGTGTTTGTCTTTTATTTGTCCATCAGCAATCTTCATGGCCTATGGATCAAGATGATCAGATGGTGTGCTTATTTTTGTAATGACTACCCATAAAATTTTAAAAACACATTAGAGCATTTCACAGATGAGCAAGTCTATGACTGATGAGGCGTAAAATTCCCATTCAACCATATTTGACCAATATTATTCCCTATCCCGACCCCCTTTTCTAAAGCCCATCGTACTGTCATAAGGTACTTAGGATAATTCTTTTTGGAATGATTTCATTTTTTTTAGATATCTCCCTTTTTAGCCCACAGTATCACCATGCTATTTTGGGGTATCAACAAAGTCTTATATGATCATAGCCAGTTAATGAATTCATGTGGAACTACTTTTAATCAAGGATAAACTACTTTTCATTTTTGCACTGTCCAGCTGTGACCCTGACTATCCCCTACATCATTCATAAACAACTGTCTCTCATAGTTAACCAGAGATCCCATTTCTTAAACATGCCCAAAGAATGTAAAACCTTAGCAATTCAATCGAAGCTGGAGGGGAAAAGAAAATTTCACATTTATACAGAAATTTCCATTGCAGGCATTTTGGTGTGTGCATAAATTTTAAACTTGGCTCTGTGGGGCATATATAAGCTATCTATCCATAAAATGTCCCCTAGGATCAGAGAACTGATTACTGAACATGGAAGTGTCTAGCTCACTGTTTCTTAGTCCCTCTTCCTGCCAGTGCACACCTTTATCTAATGCATTAGACCCTCTATGCAGCCCAGCATCCCAACAAGTTCCTTAACCTTGAAGGAATTTCCAGGAATGGAGAACTCAGCCTCTCTGAAGGCTTCACACTTGCCCTCTGAGAAGTCTGATCCTACAAAAGTTCTACCTAAAGTCCATACTCTTTAACTTTCAGTAGCCCTTCTCCTGATTTCCAGGGCCAAATCAAGCAAGTCTTCTCCCGTTAGGATGTAAAACACCATCACACGGTTGGGAATGACTCCCTACCTCTCTCTGTAATGTTCCTCCTTCCAAGGCTAATATCTCCAGTCCAACCACCAATGATAGTTTGAAGTCCCAGGCCACCCACCATGGGCATAATTCCACTCACCAGTGATCTCTAGGAAGTCCTAAGTGTTTTGCTTCATTTATCAGTTGTCATATTTGACGGTGACTGGATTTGATTGTGTGGTTAAAAGGAACAGTACACACATGCACATCTTGTCTTTTCACAGAAACTTTTGTTCTAGATCTGGAGTCTAGAACTAAATGAACTTTAATAAGACCATATACACCTTTTTTTTTCATCTGCTTCTGTATCTCCTTTATCTTTATTTTCTCCAACTCTCTTCATTTTTATAAATGATAACAAAATTGTTATGCCTAAAAGAAGTAGAAGGACTTGCCTGAGTTCATGCTGTGAAATGACATATCCTTGCAAGTATTTAAAGCTAAGAAAATAATATTTAAGTAGAACCACTGCATGCCAAGTACTTTGAACATGTTTTCTCATTCACTCTTTGCAGAAAGCTTCATGCTTTCATTCCTATTTAACAGATGGTGGGACTGAGGCTAGGAGAAAGGGAAGACTCACAAATGCTCAACAGAAGTGAGCCCAGATCTCAACAATTTTTCTGGAAGACCACCCTGCCCTTCAGCTCAGAGTCCTATTTAAATCACGGTCCTCTCAACCTTAGGCCAATGATGCTGCTTCTTTCTGAGAGAAGTAATTATTCATCTTTTCCCATAATTATAAAATCTTAGAGCAGGAAAAGACCATATGGAGGTTGTCGAGTCCAACTTGATTACTAAGAAGAAAAATATGCTCTAATGTTTGGGTTTCTGCATCACTCGGTTTCCTTTCTACTTTCACATCTAACGTTCTGTATTTTTGTGAAGTTAATACCTTAGATTAAAAAAAATTCATCATCACCCTCATCCGAACAGGTAATGTCATTTTATGACATCATGGTCACCATAGCAACAGCTGGGAGTTAGCAGCATATTGCCCTCAGAGATCATGGAGATGAGTTAACAAAGTATGGCAGCTTCAGATGCTGATGTGAATGGAAAGGGAAGATGTGGAAATGGAGGGACAGGTGTGCTACTTTTCCTGCCAACTTTTCTTAGACCTGAGATGAAGTGGGAGTGAACATGTGAATAATCCTTAAGGAACAAAAATAAATCTCCTAATCACCTAGCCAATAAAAAGGAGAAGGGGAGGAGTTAGAAGAGAAAGTAGAAGTATTCTGGTGTCCTGTTTCCAAATGTCAGAGTGGCGAAAAATCTCAGTCTTTTCTCTACCTTTTGTCCTTGATCATGCAGCCTATCAGAAAGATCATGGGATCAAATAGACCTGGGTGGAAATTTTGGAATACACCAGCGATAAGCTTTTCACACTTGAGAAAGTCACCTAATCTTTTGAATCTCAGCGATTTCATCTATAAAAGGGGTGTGAGATTTGCATCCTGAGAGTGTCAAGAGAATCAAAAGGTAAAGCAAGGTAGCTGACATGGAAGGCCCTCAGTTTACCTTTTTTCTTCCTAGGTGGTGTGAATTTAGACTTACAGACTATGGTAGACAGTGGTGGGCACCTGGATGCCTATTGTGCCCAAATATACTTTTTTGCATGTTAGAACTATCCCATCATTATTTAACTTCTAAATAAAAATGTATAAATTTAAGTCCTACTTATGCAATAGATATCAGTTCTAGATACATTTTACTCGGTGAGCTTGGTCAAACCCCTCCACTTCTCTAAACCTTAATATTGTATGAAGAGAAAAATAGATTTTTATGCTTCTGTTAATCTTTGCTATTTATCACACCTTGATGTCATTTAGTTGTTGAACATGCCTTTCTGTACCCGTGGATTTACCCATCACTGTAACTGCAATGTTGAAATTGGATATTTACTTCTATTCTTCTTTGTTTAATGAATGTCTTTCTGATTAGACTTTAGCGAGTAGGTTTTGCATGTGTTTTGCGTGTTGCATCCCCAGGTTCTGGCACTATCTCTCACACAGAGAAGGTGCTCAGTATATACACTTGTTCCATAAGCAGATGTCTAGTAGATATCATTATTTGAGATAAGCATTCAAAATGTTTGCAAAATATTATTGAATACCTCTGAGTCCACTCACTAAATTAACCAGATGTGTCCTTACATACGTCTGACTTTGTCTATAACTCTGTCTTTTGTCCTTGAGTTTTGGTCTCAAGCTGAGTCTGTTTCTCTGTGTGTCTGTCTTTCTCTCTCTAAATATACCTATGTCATTCTCTTCTTCCTGTGCCTTTAAAAAATCTCCTTCCCTGTCTTCTACACTAGGTCTCCCATTTTTGGCTCCCAGGTCTTCAGAAGATTTTTCCTTGGGACTCCCCTGCCAACATAATTCTGTGTGAGTTACATTCATTTGCAAAACCTTTCACTGCATGAAGATGTTCTGTTAGTAAAAGTTCATTTTTTTTTTTGTCCCCGACAGAGCATCATACATCACCAAGTCCATAGAGTCATTAGCTATGAAATTAATCAGGATGGAGGAAAGCAGAATAAAATCCTAGACCTCAGTGAAACTCACTGTGTCTCAGGATCAGCTGCACCTACCCTGCAGGATTCATCCCTCTCAGGACCCCTTGGCCATTCCTGCTTCTGAAGGCACAGTGAGGGAGGCTGTTATTCACCCCAGCAGATATTACACTACTGCTGTTCGGAGACAGAACAGGGGACCAGAGAAGCCGAGGGTTGAATATCTCAAGTACAAAATATCCCCCCTGGGAGCTCCTGTTACTCTTTTGAGAGAAAGTGTTTATCAGCCAGAACCTCTTTCAGTTTAGGTAAAAAGTTAACTGCATCTACCCTTGGGGGATAAAGAAGAGTTTGTTTTCACATCTCTGCCCTGCCCAATATACAACTTTTAGGGAATGCTGCTTAAGGTAATGATATGATTATGAATAAAACTAGGAAGCAGAATGTATGTAACTCTCTAAGAAGTGTTTGATCTTTATATAAATTATGTTCATTGCTGCTCTCTTTGTCTTAATGCTCTCTGGGCCTCAGTTTCCATGTCGATAAAATGGAAATAATGATGCCAACTCTGTTTCCCTTACAGAGCTGTGACAGTAAAAGAAAAGAATAAAATTAACAGTGAGATGTTAAAATGAGAGTTGTATTGCTTAAGATTCTCAAAAGTAACTTTGTCAAACAAAACCATATATTGGGATTAAAAACAAAACCTGTGACACACTTTCTGTCTACCACGTGAATGTGAAAGGCAGCTGTCATGGGACAAAGAGAACACTGGTCACAGCACATCTCTACCCTTGATGACTTGTGTGACCTCAAGTCTGTGAGCTTCAGTTACACATCTGTAAAATGAAGACAGTGGAAGTCACTTATCAGGGTGTTGCTGTAAGAACAGAATGAGTTCATGAACATCCACCTGCCTTTATTTCCTCTTGAAGTAGCATTAGCTAAACATAATGTTCTTGATTGTTTCAGTGTAACTGTATAATCTTTACAGAATGGATATGGTCTTGTATGCTGTTCTTCTCTCCCTGGATATTTGCATCAGTTTTTCTCTGGAATCCATCATTCAGCAGCTTTTACTCAGTTTCATGTACTATGTAAAGTGGTTAGCATACATTATCTCATTTACTCCTCTAAACAACTGTATCAAAGTTAGGTATTCTCTCCATTATACTGAGAGTTGGTAAAGAGTTTCCTGTAGTTAGTAAGCCGGAGGCCCAGGATCTAAGCTCATCATCCTTCATCTCTGAAGGCAGAATTCATTCCTCTTTATCCCATTGCTTTTCATCAAGCTTTCTCTAGGAGCTGTAGAATCTCTGACTCCCCCCTGGGATCTGAGATGGGCTTGATGCTCAGGTATAAGGAATGAGCAAGCCTAAGGTCAGGTTGGATTTCCAAGCAGCAGCTGATGTGCTTGCTTTTCATTCTTGTTCTTTCTTTCTTTTTTAAAGATTTTATTTATTTATCCGACAGAGAGAGACACATCGAGAGCAGGATCACAAGCAGGGGGAGAGGGAGAGGCAGAGGGAGAAGCAGGCTTCCCACTGAGCAGGGAGCCCGACGCGGGCCTCGATCCCAGGATCCTGGTATCATGACCTGAGCCGAAGGCAGATGCTTAAAGACTGAGCCACCCAGGCGCCCCATTCTTGTTCTTTCAAATGCAGCATAACACACAGCCCAGCAGGTGACCAGAGCCTGGTAAATTGTAATAATAGTAATACTGTGTATCAATGTGGTGCCTTTCATCTGGAGGCATCTGAGGACTTCCAACATTAATTAAACTTCACAACATCCCACTTCTTTAAGGTCAGGACTGTACCAATTTCAAAGAGAGATAAACTGAGATGATAATGACTCTCATAAAGGACAAAATCAAGGTGGATCATTTGTCAGAGGCCTCTTTAGCAGATGATAGGGGCCCACCCAGTCTCTAAATTGACTGAAACAATCATGACACGAGTCTGTCAGAGAAAGCACAGCTGTGAAGTCAGTAGACATATGGTCTGACCTTTTCATTCGTTATCAGGGTGAATGAAGTCAAGCGACTTCTTTTCATTCTTTGTTTACCCATCAGTAAAAGAAGGGAGCTGCTGATCATTACCTTACTAGCATCACTTATGCTCATGGCAATATCGTCCTTAAAAGTAATCTACCTAGTGTCCTAAACAGTGCTTCATGAACTTATGCCACCAAGATGTTTGAGAATTGACTCAGGGTTGGAGTGGGGTGGGGGTTAGGGAGCTTATCAAAGAAATGAAAATTCCAGGGCTGACGGCGATTCTAATTTAGTAGGTCTGAGATGGGACTCAGGAATGGAAAATTTTTAAACACTCCTCAAATGTTCTGATGCAGCCAGGCTTGAGACCCACTGAAGGCCAAACTTTGCTTTGATTTTTGCATTTTCACAGATTATAGTGAGACTTTCTGGTCCTAACCCATCTGCCCCCTTCCCCACACCTTTCTCCCATCCTAATTATTGCCCCAGATTTCATCTTAAAACATGGATTATCTGCTCATTCTCAACAGCAATTTTAAAAAAATGCTTCTGGGCGCCTGGGTGGCTCAGTTGGTTAAGCAACTGCCTTCGGCTCAGGTCATGATCCTGGAGTCCCGGGATCGAGTCCCACATTGGGCTCCCTGCTCGGCGGGGAGTCTGCTTCTCCCTCTGATCCTCCCCCTCTCATGCTCTCTGTCTCCCATTCTCTCTCAGATAAATAAATAGAATCTTTAAAAAAAATAAATAAATAAAAAATAAAAAAATTTAAAAAATGCTTCTGTTGAGGTAGATCATAGGTAATCTACTTACGTTGATATACCAGAAAGGTTCCAAAAGAAATTTTGAGTTCTATAATAATAACAGATCAGCACTTAACAGGCACTGTTAATTATTTTTACATATACCAATTGATTTGATCTTACAACAGTCTAATAGGTAGATAAGTCATATTATTATCCTTATTCTATAGATGTAGAATCTAAGGCATAGAAAAGTTAAGTGATTTGTCCAAGATAATGCAGTAGAGCTAGGATTTTAACTCAAAAATTGTGGCTCCAGAGTTTCCTCTCAGGCCCTATTTATAATATCTCAAACAATCCAGAGGAAAGAGATGATTCTAATAACCTCATACTATGAAGTACATAAAACACTGAGACTTTTTAGAATCTGAAAACCTGTCCCAGAAAATTTTGGTTGTCATTTGTAAAGGCAACAGACTTACCTCTGTGGCTTCTGGGTGAAATTACAAAGATAGCACATAATGGTTAAACACAAAGGAACTGACATTTTTAATAGAGCTATCAGAGATTTTGATGGTCAGAGTTAGACTTCTTCAAAGAAGTAGTGAGCTAACCATTGTAAGAGGTTCTCAAAAAATGCTGAGTGGTAAATTCACAGAGAGGCTGTTAATGGAATTTTTCTGTAACAGATCAATTGCCTTTCTGGAAAAGAAAAAATACAACTTAATATCCTCGAAAGGAGTTTATCAAAATAGAGTCTCAATAGTATAGTATCCACATTGTTCAGTACATAATAATAATGAAAAAATTACTATTTTTGTGGAGAAGCTGGAAAATGTGGGCTCAGTCCTGGAAACTGACCTGATATAACCCAGTTATTCAAATTAGAAAAAAAAAAGAATTTAAAGCAACTGTCATAAAAATTCAAGGATTTAAAGGAATGTATGGTCATAATGAGCAACCAAATATATTATAAAGAAGAACCAAATGGAGATTTCAGAAACAAAAAAATATAATATCTGAAAGGAAAAATTCACTGCTTTAGTGGAATAGCAGATTGGAAACAGCCTTAAAAGAGGTGAGTAAATTTGAAGACATAATATTAGAAATTAGCCAAAATGAAACACAGAGAAAATACAAAGACTGAAAAAAAAAGCAAAGTTTTAGTGAGTTGCAGGACAGTATCAAGCACTATAACATCCATATAATTTGAGTATAGAGAGATGATGGGACAGAAAAACAATTGAAGAAATATGGTGAAATTTCCCCAAAATTTGGTGGAAGATATAAACTTACAAATCCAAGTACATCCAAAGGAAAAGGAGAAGAAAGTCCCCAAAAGGATAAAAGCAAAGAAAATAACATCTAGGAACATTATAGTCAAGCAATCAAAAATTAAAATATTGAATGAATCCAAAGAAAATGACACATCAGATATAGTAAAACAAGGATGTAAATAATAGGTGAATCCTCATCACAATCAGTGGAGAACCAAAGACAATCAAATGACATCTTTAAAGCACTGGGGATGGCAGTGAGAAATAGTCAACCTAAAAGTCATATCCAGTGAAAATATCCATGAAAAATGAAGGCAAAATAAAGACATCTTTAGATTTTTTTAAAAATTGAGATAATTTGTCTCCTGAAGACTGGAAATCCAAGAAATGCTGAAGGAAGTTCATCACGCTAAAGGAAATTGACAGATCTACAGAAAGAGATAGTGGTAAGCATAAGGGTAAACTGAAAAGACAATTTTTAAAGTTTTCTTAAGGGCACCTGGATGGCTCAGTCAGTTAAGCGTCTGCCTTCAGCTCAGGTCATGATCCCACAGTCCTGGGATCAAGTCCCACATTGGGCTCCATGCTCAGTGGGGGTCTGCTTCTCCCTCTCTTTCTGCTCCTCCCCCTGCTTGTGCTCTCTCTCTCTCTCACTCACTCACTCTCTCTCAAGTAAATAAATAAAATTAAATTTTTTTTCTTAAAATATTTAAATGTGTATGATTATTTAAAACAAAAATTATAATACTATATATATTGCACACATAGAAGATAGGAGACACCATAAAAAGAAAAAAGAGGAGGGTAAATAGAACTCTACTGTTCCAAGGATCTTTCACTTTACTGGAAATAGTGACATTAACTCTAAGTAGAGTATAATAACTTTAGGATGCGTATTGGAATCCCTAAGGCAATCATTTAAAAGAAAAAAGTGAAGAGGTATAGTTGAAAAGCCAATAGAGGAATTAAATGCTAGAAAATATTTGATTAACCCAGATGAAGTCAGTGAAGAACAAATAGAAAAGTAATAAGAAAATAGTAGACCTAAATCCAACTATATGAATAATAATATTAAACCTGAATGAACTCAACATTACAATTAAAAGGCTGGGATTGTCAAACTAAATAAAAAAGCAAGATGCGATGCTTTGCAGAGTACTTTAAATAGGAAGTCACAGGTAGTTTAGAAGTTAAAAGATGCAATAAAAATACCATGCAAAAACATTAAGATGAAGAAAGTTGAAGTGACTATATTAATATCAGACAAGATAGAGTTCAAGACAAGGAGCACTTTCATTTTAAAATTATTTCAGATGTATAGAAAAATTGTGAAGTAGTTTTGAGAATCTCTATATACTTTGCACCCAGATTCTCCACATGTTAACCTCCACTTTTCACAGTATCACTCTCTCTGCATCTCTCTTTCTTCTTGCCCCCCCTCCCTCTCCCTTTCTTTCCCTGCTTGAAGATCTGTACACACACACCCAAGCCTGCAGATCTTTTTTTTTCCTGCATCACTTGGGAATATGCTGCATACATATTTACACTTAAATATTTCATTGTGTGTTTCCCCCAAAACCAGGACATGCTCTTACATAAGCAGGAATACAATGATAAAAATCAGGAAATTAACATTGCTACCATATTATTATCTAATTTATAGATCCTATTTTTCATTGTTCTCAGTCATCCCACTGAGGTCTTTTTTTTTTTTTTTTTTTTGTAGCAAGTGTAATTTTTCTTCTAGTTCAGAATTTAATTCAGGATTAAATGTTGAACCTAATTGTTATGTCCCTTTACTTTCCTTTGACATAGAATGACTCCTCAGCCTCTGTCCTTCATGACCTTGGGGTTTTAGAAAATCACAGGTCTTCTTTGGTAGAATGTTCCTCAAATTGGGCCAGTCTGTTTCCTCATGATCAGGCTCAGGTTATGCATTTTTGGCAGAAGTACCTTGGGAGTGATTTTGTGTCCCTTTTTTTGCAAAATATTAGAAAGGAAATGTCTATTTATTCTGTTTCTGGTGATTAACTTTGATCATTCAGTCAAGGTGGTGTCTGATTTTCTCCTCTAATGTTACTATTTTTGCATTTGTCATTAATAAGTATCTTATTAGAAGATTCTTTGAGACCATGAAAATATCCTGTTTCTCATCAAGTTTTTCCTACTGGTTTTAGTATTCACTGGTGATCCTTACCTGAAACAATTATTACTAAGGTAGTTTCCATTTGAAAGCAAGGAGTATAACCAGAGATAAAGAGCAACGATTGATATAGTCAATTCATTAGGACGACACAGTAATCATAATTGTATACAGGCCCAATAACAGAGCTTCAAAATACATAAAGCAAAACTGACAGAAGTAAGGGGGAAAAGATATAAACCCACAATCATCACTGAAGTTCTTAAAATACATGAAGCAGGGGCGCCTGGGTGGCTCAGTCGTTAAGCGTCTGCCTTCGGCTCAGGTCATGATCCCAGGGTCCTGGGATCGAGTCCCACATCAGGCTCCCTGCTCGGCAAGAAACCTGCTTCTCCCTCTCCTGCTCTCCCTGCTTGTGTTCTCTCTCTCGCTGTGTCTCTGTCAAATAAATAAATAAAATCTTAAAAAAAAAAAAATACATGAAGCAGACTGATAGAATTAAAAAAAAAAGATAAATCCTCAATCATATTTGAAGATTTTAACACTGTTCTTCAATAAGTGATAGATAGCAAGAAGTCAGTAAGTATATAGCTATGAATAACACTATCAACCACATTGACATATGTGACAATTATACCACATTATACCCAGAAACTATAGAATGTACCAACTTTTCTAGTATATATAGAATGTTCACCAAGATAGACCAGATTCTGGACTATTAAATAAGTCTCAAAATTTTTTTAAGAAATAGGTATCTTACAGAGTATAGCCTCTAATCAAATGGAATTATATTAGCAATCGATAATTTTAAGATATCTAGAAAAGCCCCCCAAATTTATAAATTAAAATGCTACTGGAGCGCACAGTGCATTAACCAAGGAAGTGACCTTATCAACAAGATCTAAATATAGATTCCACTGTATAATGCACTTAGGGAGTCTTGGGAGATAAATACTATCTTAATGCATTTTGTTATTATTTGATACTTGCAGATTTCAACAAACAGGTAAAGAAAGAATGACAATTATAATTAAATATAGATGCAGATGTTGAATCCCATGATTTGGCAAAGGCTTTCCTTGGTGAGGGAAGCAAAGCACCAGCCAAAGCCCATGCCACCCTACTGGCTGGGCAGAGTGATTCCCCCAGACATATGTAGGAAGGAGACCCAGTGCATTTCACAGGACCTACATAGGACCCTATGGTTCTAGTGGCTATTTCCTCCATGATTTGCAGAGCAGGGGTACATAGCAACCTTGCTTCCCCCAGATTCCAGCTTTTAGAGAAGTTGACATTATTCTGGCTCAGGGAACTGTAGAAATGAGGCAGCAGCAGCAGAATTACCTGGCAGCACATCCCTGCATAAATGCCACTGGATCTTTATTAGAATGGGAACAGAATGCTTCAGAGCAGCTGACCTCAGGGGGTTATTTCTGCCAGTAGACTGTGGAATAAAATTGCATCTATATCCAGAAATACATTTATACATTTTATTTTCTTTTGTTTTACCTTTAGTAACTAATTTTTCTATTATGAACACTATTCTTTATATAAGATATATATATATACATATATACATGTGTGTGTGTATATATATATGGATTTTTTTATTTTAAAAGTAAAAATGAATTCAATGCTCAAAGCAAGGGAAGTTTTTCTTTTTTCATTACCCTTTTAGAACATTGTACTGTTCCCATTATTTCGGGGGATAAATCAGTGCTTTAAAATGATTAGGAAACTAAAGCTGGGAAAGTCACACTCGATTTGTTTTTTCAGGTGATAAACTTCACACTTGAAGGGAGAATGGGAACCGGGAATGTATCTGTGCAAGTCAGGAACCAGTGTGCTAGTCAAAATGGGAGTCAGGGAAAAAAAGGCAGAAGGGGGGCATTGCAAATTAAGAAAAGCAATTCAGTGACGAAGTGACTCAAAAGGTCAGGCTGATAAGAGTCCCTGCAGGGCGAGAACCAGAAATCACAAGTTGCAGCCCACGCAGGCCCACATGAAGGACCAGAATAATTGATGATAGAAGAGCCAGGATCTGCGTAATTCACAGGATCTTAAACCACCCACAGACGTGCAGCCCAACTGTCTCTGTGCAAAAATCCCAGAGTTTGGGTAACTGTGGGAGGGTTTGGGGCCGCAAGGTGATAGGGTAATTAATGAGAAGGTTTATACAGACTGGGGCCTGAAACTTGCCCCTGCTCACCCCCTATGTTTTGAAGATAAACAGGGATAGTGCTCATATAAGAATCAAAGTCCCCACTCAGTGCTGAGTGTGTGTGCCAGTCTCTAGGGACATAAGGCAAAGCTCTCTGGTCGAAAGCTGGGATGGAGTTGATGGTTAGCTTCAAAGCTTAAGGAGACATCCTTCTGCTCCTCCAGTCTCACCTGAGCTACCACACTCAAGCCTGCCTCAGGGAGAAAGGCATGGCAGGTTCCCAGTGGGGATGCTTGGGTAGCTTGTGCTTGCTGCCTCTTGAAGAGGTCAAGGGCATGCAAGAAAGATGCTAGTATCTAGTCCCAGCTTTGTAAGGCACAGTAAGCCTGTCTACTATTAATCGTGGCTCCATGAGTGACTCAGACTTGACCAATCCGATGAACAACTCTTCCTGCCTTGGAAAAAAGCCAGGCAGGCAGTGGGTAGAGAGCGGCCAGCCTGGTGTGGAGAGGGGGGCAGAACCGGCGCCGTGTGCCATCCCAGGGAAGGAGCTCTCACCTCCCAGCGTACCTGTTCCAGCATGTGTGAGCCTGGGTATTGTTCCCCAACCACTTGTCCCCTGGAAGGGACTCCTGCTTCTCTTGACAGCTGTTCTCGGTGCTTCCTAAACCCTCAGTCTTGTTACCTTGAAGCTGACTCTCATGACCATCTCTGTGATTTCTCCAGATCAGAGCAGGGAAGGGTCAGCTGTTGTGCTGGTACAGAGTGAACTTGGGAAATCACTTAAACCCTCTGGGTCTGCCATGTTTATTAACGTTTAGATTCATTCACCTGGTGCAAAGCCTCGTGCTAGGAACCTTGGACACAAAGGTGAACAGCTGCTGCCTTGGATGTTCTCACAGTGCAGTAGGGGAGGGAACCAAATCATACAGACCGTGGCAGACACTAGTAATCTTCCAGTGCTGCATCCCAGAATCCTCACAGACTGGGTGGCTGGAACAACAGAAACCTTCTCACAGTTTCTCACAGTTATGAAGTTGGAAATCCAAAATCAAGGCATCAGCACTGCTGGTTTCCGCTGAGGCCTCTCTCCTTGGGTTGCAGGTGGCCACCTTCTCACTGGGTCCTCAATGATCTCTCCTCCAGGCACACTCACACCTGTGTCCCAATCTCCTCTTGTAAAGACATTCATTGTATTCTATTAGGGCCATCCATATGACCTCATTTTACCTTAATTGCCTCTTTCAAAGCCCTATCTCTGAATATAATTATAATCTGAGGTACTGGGGGTGAGGACTTCAACGTGAATGTTGGGGAGGGGGGGACACAATTCAGCACAGAAAATAGACACTGTGTTGGATAGAAAAAAAAAACAAGAAAACGTAGTGCCCACCTTTGAGATATTTTCAGACCAGTGGGAAAGGTAAGACTTCCATCTAAATATAAATCAGGCAGGGATTTAGCACTTTAGAAGATTACATTAAAATTGGAGAAATAAAACATATTTGCAAATAAATAGTATTATAAGCATTTGGAAAGCTTTTGTGGAAGAGACGGTAAAAATGTCAAGACTTGAATAGAAGGAACTATGCCTGCCCTCCCTGTCATAATAACATTGGTCCTTATTAGGACATTTGTCTTCCTACCCAGCAGTAAACTATCAACACAGTGATGCTACTGCGGCTGGTGGGGGAAGCGGGATGGGTGAGAATCTGGGTCCTGTAGTTCAAACTGCCACATACCAATTGATTCATTCAAACTCTCTTTTGCTCAGCATTATCAAAGGTGGTTGTTAAATCTTGCCATTCAGCTAAGCAGTCCTAATTCATTCAAATAGGCTTATGCCGTGTAAGAACTAGAAGGAGCCTTAGAATTCTGGGAAATTGAGGAGGAATGTGGATGGGATCTAGGGAAAGCTGGGATTCTCCAAAACAATCATCAATTTTGTGATTATGTACATTGTATTACAGTAGGGTCCACAGTGCTCGTTACATGATGATCAGGTCACTCCTTTACAGAAACCCTCCAAAGGCTTCCTCCCGTGGCACTTGGAATAAAACCCATTCTCATCACCAGGCCCTACATGATTTGAGCCTGTTTATCTTCTAGCCTCATCTCCGACCACTCTCCCCCTTAACCCACTGAACCACAGCTATCCCAGCCCTCTTTCTATTCCAAAAACACACCAAACTGGTTGCTGCTTCAGGCAGTTTGCTCCAGCTGTTGCCTCCACGTGGAATGTCCTGCCACAGATCTGTGCCTGTCTGGTTCCTTCTGGTCATTCAGATCTTATCTTAAGTAGCACCTTCTTCACACCCAATTATTAGCTTTCTCAAGCATTGTTTATCACATGACCCTCATTATCCTGCTTTGTTTTGGCGATAACCCTATCACGATCTGAAATTATTTGCTCTGTATGTGGGTTTACTTGCTTATCTCACCCCACAGGACTAGAATGTAAGCTCCATGAAAGCAAGGCCCATATTTATCGATGTTGTCCAAGCATCTGCAGTTGCATTGGGCACATGGCAGGTGATTAATACATACTTGATGCCTAGATCCTCAAACTGATCCAGGTCTCTATTTTCTGCTCACCAAACAGACAAATAGCAAAGAGGTAAAACTGAGAAACACTAATTGCATTGAATCGGTTCATTTTTTAAAGATTCATTTATTTATGTTAGAGAGAGAGAGAAAGAGCGTGAGCATGAGTGGGAGGAGGGGCAGAGGGAGAGAATCTTCAAGCTGACTGCCCGCTGAGTGCAGAGCCCGACATGGGGCACTATCCCACAACCCGTGAGATCACGACCTGAGCCCAAACCAAGAGTCAGATGCCCAACCAAATCAGCCACCCAGGCGCCCCTCTGTTCATTTTTAAAATGAGGAAGATGGGGTGCCTGGGTGGCTCAGTTGTTAAGCGTCTGCCTTCGGCTCAGGTCATGATCCCGGGGTCCTGGGATCGAGCCCCGCATCGGGCTCCCTGCTCCGCGGGAAGCCTGCTTCTCCCTCTCCTGCTCCCCCTGCTTGTGTTCCCTCTCTCGCTGTCTCTCTCTCTGTCAAATAAATAAATAAAATCTTTAAAAAAATAATAAAAATAAATAAAATGAGGAAGAAGAAGCACAAAGGAGTCCATTCATTTTTTTTTTAGATTTTATTTATTTATTTTTATTTTAGATTTTATTTATTTATTCATTAGAGACAGAGAGAGGCAGAGGGAGAAGCAGGCTCCCAAGGAGCAGGGAGCCCGATGCGGGACTCAATCCCAGGACCCTGATATCATGACCTGAGCCGAAGGCAGACGCTTAACCATCTGAGCCACCCAGGCGCCCCAGGAGTCCATTCATTTTAACAAGCCATACATTGTAGCATTCCAGCTCTTTTGCCACCAGGAACTCTTGATCCTGTTGTCAACATTCTTCCCGAAACATGGCCCTGGGAACACCTCATAACAGGTGACTGGAAGAGAATAGAACAATGTCCTCCCTTACCCTGACCCACCCCCCCACCCCATACTTCAGATTTTCTTTCAGTATCCTCCTTGCGCCATCAGGCAGCTCATCCCTTGCAGCTCTTTTGGAAGCAGTTGCCATATTTTCTGTTATTAGTTATTACCAATCCAAACAAACACTTCAGTTTTCGCAAACTCTAGGAGGAGGTATTTTTTTAAAGGCCATCTTAATTATGCATAAGCATTGGAGAATCACAGAGGATTCATTAACATAATAAACAGAAGTCAGTTACCAGCATCCCACAAGCAAGGTGATATAAAAACAGCCAACATTTGCTACTCAGCAAATGTGGTTTTCTTTTCCAGTCTCCTCCTGGCTTCTTTAGTTCTGGGGGGACTCTACTCTCTGCCCACACTTTCACCTGAGGGGAAAGGGAGGGCTTTAAAGAGGAGGTGACTCTTGATCTTTGCCTTGAGAGAGAGATGGACATAACATCAGGAATACATTCAACAGAGAGTCTTAAAACAACGGAGATGATAACATATGAAGAAGAGTGGAAATAGGAGAAGGGCATAGTTTTAGCACCGAGAGACAGAAGACCCAGTCCCAGCTCCACCACTCACTAGCTGTGTGACCTTGGACGGGCCATATTACCTCTCTGAGTCTGTATTTTCCTCTAATGACATTATCCCCTGCTTCATTGGGTTATGAGATAAATTTGCAAGTATGGAACTCCTAGCACAGTGCCTGGCACATCCTCAGAAACTCTAGTTCCCTTTACCCAAAGTTTTTAGTCTCGTTCTGCACCCTTCCCACCTCTTCCCCTTATCCTAACTTGAGAAGTTCACCTAACTTGATTCTTCCCGGGGCCTTGGGGCTGGATCAAGAAGCCTGCAGGCTCTGAGTGGTAACTGCCTGCCAGTTGGCAGGGAAGAATGGTGGGCTGGAGTGGGGATTGAACTGTTGCCATTGGAGATGGCAACAGATGCTTCCTGGTTGAGGCTGAGTTGGCTAAATCAGGGCTCTGTGGTTTGAGACAGAATCCCAATTATTTCCAATTAGGAGATCGCAGCGACAGCTGCTCTCCACCCAGCCCCTCCTCACTGCTGCCGACCTGGCCTCCTTCGTTCGGTTGAGAGCTATAACCTGAACTGGAGATTTGTACGTGAGAGCATCCTCAACACACGTATTTGAATTCTTTAAACCTCTCTCTCTCTCTGGACCTGGGGTCCCACACTCCTTAGCTTAACAGTAGTCCTGGGAGGAGGCAAAGGGCAGGGGAAGACCTGAGTTCAATTCCCAGCTCTACCACTTGCGGGCTGTTTGCCCTTGGGCTTGATCTTGGGCACCTGGGAATTCTGATTCCTCATCTGATAGGAGGTTGGTAACTTGAGTCCCGTTTTGATGCTGAGAGAGAGAGAGATGCCAAGTGTGAAAGGGCTTTGGAAATGGGGAGGGACCCTGTGCCATCCTCCACGTCATTGAAGGAGGCCCCTTCAGTCTGAACTCAGCCTGAGCCAGCCAGTGGAGGATGAACTCGAACTCGGGGCAAAGTCAGATCTGGATGATGCAAATATGCTGTAAGGCTTAAGCCAGTCATTTCACCTCTCAGAACATTTTTGTGTCTTTCAAATTGAAGGAAAATTAATAGTAGGTTGCTTGCCTCACAGGGTTTACAGTTTTATGAGTGTAATGTGGAGTCCTTTGTAAACTGTAAAGTGCTATGTACACATGAGCAATTATTATTATGTTCTTAGGGCTTTTTTTGGTTTGGCACCAGTTGAGTCAGCTGAATGCTCTGAGCAAGAACAATCTGTTTTCTTTCCTCTTGGCAAAGAGCACAAAAGACAGAGCAGCTCATAGAAACTGGGGCAGGAGAGAAAAGTTAACTCTCTTTCTGTCTCCCCCTCTCTTTCCCCTACACACACACACACACACACACACATCCCTTCACATGACTCCCCCACAGATTCCCACAAGTCCAGCATCCCAAATACCACAGAGGAACGTGGGAAGTGGCCTCATTTCTTAACCAGTTTCTGTATCCCTAGTCTCGATGCTCCCTGCTCATTGCCCAGATATAGTTAAGATCTAAATTAAGAACAATTCCCTGGCAGCAGGCCTTGTCACATTGTGTGAAGCCCTAGACTTGGACCCCAGGTGACTGACTCTGCCATTTCTTTAGTGTCTCCTCAACCCCCAAGTCAATCAGTCTCCAAATTATGTTCATTTTATGTCGAAAATCTCTTAATTTCTCTTCTCTTCCATCCTAGTTCGGGCCACTACCCCCTCCCCTCAGCCCTCCCCTCACTTGTCCCCCCACCCCCTCCTCTCACCCTTTACCTCCTCCCCTCACTCGTCCCCTCAACCCTCCCCACTCCTGAAAGAGCTTCCTTTCCAGCCTCCCTGTCCACTCCAGCTCTTCTTCAGTACATCCTCCACTCTGGCCACAGGGATCTTTTTAAAATGCAAAAGTCACTCCTCTGCCTAGAACTCATCAGTCCTTTGGCTTCTCTACAGGAAAAAACAAAGGCCTTCACACAGCTCCTAGGTCTCCACATGATCTGGCTCTATCTGTTTTGCCTCTGCAATACTCCCCCTTTGTCCTCTGAGCACCAGCAATCCTGCCCCTCTGTCTTTTTGGGTGATCTGTTCTCTCTGCTTCAGTCTGTTGGTGGAAGGTCTCAGGCAAGTCCCTCCTACCCTGCATACTTTGGCCCACTTCCAACTAATTAACTCTGGACTCCTCTGTGGGTACCAGTTCCCAGGTCCTTGCACCAGGAGCATCTTCCTCAGTTTCTCAGAGTGGGGTAGTCCTTGTACTGTACATGCTCGTGACAATCCAACGTTTCCTGTATGGCAGGACCCCAGCTTGCCATTATACTTGTAGTTCTGTGGCAACACAATTAATGAATCCTAAACTTCCAAGCTCTGAGAGTACAGGAATCAGATGTTTGCTGACCACACGGCCCTAGCTGCTCACACAGTGCAGAGCACAAAATACCTTTGAAGGAATGAATGTGAATTTGGGCAATTCATGTATTCCTCTCATTGTCTCCTTTCTCATCTACAAAATGGAACTAATGTTACCTTTCCTACCTATTTCAAAAGATATATAGAAGAGACAAAGGAGATAATGCATCTGATAAGGGCAATGCAAATAAAGGGTCATGTTTTGAACCAGCACAATGTCCACTGAGTCAGCAGAGGCCATAGGAGTCAGAGGGAGGAGGTGTTGCTTGGGTTTGCATCCCAGCCGTGACACTTGGTGAAGGCCAGGGTAGTCATCTACAAAATTGGGTTATAACACCCAAACTGCAGCATCATTATGACTGTCAGGGATTATGCACATAAGGGAGCTGGCAGAGAGTCTAGACCATATAGATGCTCAGTAAAATTTATAGCCATTCCTACTATTATTACTATTACTGCAGATATTCAGGGGAAAAAAGTTGATTTCTGCTTTCCTCCATTTCTTACTCCCCTAAAATGAGTATTTCTTGCAAGATTTAGTTGGTATTGCCCTCCTTTGCTGACAGAGTATCTGCATTATGAATGCCAAATTCAGTATCATAAAATGCATGTATTTTGTTATCCACTAATTAATCCGTGTTTGTAAATCCTGCCTGTCCTTAAGGGCAAGGACTGCGGTGTGGAGCCATTTTACCCCCAGCTGCACCCACCTCAGGGCAATGTGTGCTGCACATCTTGAAGAATTGATTCAGGAGATACAAGTAAAGTTAACTCACTAATTCACACTTTGCTCATTTTTAGCACTTGGGAGGGAGTGGGTCAGAAGCTCAGGTGTGTCTATGGGAAAGCTAAGCATATTCACAGATAAAGCCAGGGTGTTTACACTGAGGGGAAAATGGAATGCTTTAAGAAGAATTTTGGAATCAACTTTCTGTTAGTCTCCAGCAAGAGGAGGATAATTCACAACCTAGAGCTGAGTTGCATCCTAAACACAATCAACTTGGAGGGACTTTCAGTGACGGCGATGTGAAGAGGTTGATGAGTCCTCACTGCAAAAACAGGTGTAAAACTAAATGCATTAAATTTGCTCAAATGTCAACCTTGTGAGAAAGCAAGACAGAGAGAGGCAAAGGGAGAAATCAAATATTAATTTAATTTGGGCAACTGTCTCAGCAGTCCACCCGATGTGCGCGTGCTTGAGCGGCATCAGCTGCTCTCAGGCCGGGGAGGGCGTCTCAGTCCAAGGCTGCTCCATCATAGTGTGAGCATCTCATCATCATGAGCGTGCTTCTGGTGCTTAGAGGAGCAATTATACACTATGACCCCTAAATCAAGTCAGCTACTGAAATGAAGAAGGGTATTGTATTTTATGGATAACAGGCAGTAGGGTATAGTGGTTAAGGACACGGTTTCTGGAGCTGGGTTGATTAGTTAGTTCTAATTCCCAGAACTACCACTTAAACAATAGGACACTGACAAATGATTCAATCTCTCTGTGACAGTTTTCTGTACTATAAAATGGGGATGATAATTGGGCTTCCTCATAGGATTGTTCTGAGGGTTGACTATACTTATGTACAAAATATTTGGCACATACTATCTACTTATGGTTGTAATTGTTATTACTTGAGGGATTTTCAAGGGCAATTTAGACCATACACAATTTTTGCCTTAAGCACTGACTACAGAAACTAACACCCAAGGAAGGTACAGCCTCACTGAATCTACAAGATAATTACGAATTATTTTAGGTCATTATTAAAGCAGGTCTTTTCATGGGCCTGGCTAAGACAGCAATTCGTCAACCCAATTCAAGTAATGACTTTTCTATATACTCTTTAAATGGCCATAGAATGCACCTGTATTTAGTACAGTTCTGTTTTTTTAAATCCTATAAACCTGATTTTTCATTAATTCTTCCTTCCTGTCTACCTCCAGTGTCATTTGAAATGATAGGAAAGATCTGTTTCACATTACTCAGCATAAACTCTGGTTGGAAACTTTGTGACTCATGGGTGGCTGGAAGTCTCTGTGCCAGTCAGCTGCAGAAGCATATGGGGAAGAAGAGGGATGTGGAAGGAAATAAAGCATAGAAATTCAAAACAAGTCCTCTGGATTTGGACATGGTGATTAATCCTTGAAGATTAATTCACTTATTGGAAAAGTGGGAGATGGTAGTGGCATCTGTGTCATGAGATTTATGGAGATAATAACCGGGTATCAGCTATACAGTAGAGTTGATTCATAAATATTACTCTTACTACGAATACCTATGCCTACATCCTGCGAAAATCCCACTTCTCTTACATTCATTAGGTATTGTTTGCTAAGCTAAATAAAACTCAGAGATGGGAATCATTAACTAGATGGGTTGGGAGACTCCTATCTTTCAGAAGACCCACCCCTCCAGGACACATCCCTTTTCCTCACGGGGAACATTCAAAATGGGTTTTTAAAAGTAATTTGTACACATCTGTACATCTTCTCTCCTCTAGAATTGTAGAAGGCCTTGGGTCAAGGTTGGTTGATTGAGAAGCCTCCTTAGGAGCTTATCTAAACATTGGTTTATACCAGCCATTCTTTTAGGAAAAAGTACTTACCAATTAACTGAGGACCTAATAGGTTCTAAAACTGATGTCAATGCGTTCATGGCCCAAGAGAAATAAAGCAATGTATACAGATGATTTCAGAGGCTCTGAAATGTTCCTCCCTGACCCTCTCCATCTGTCAAAATTCCACCTCTTTCTTAAAATACAACTCAGTGACCACCACCCTGTGAATTTATTACAGATCATTTTCAGCCTAAACTGAGCACTTCCTTCTCTGAAATCTTTCTCAGCACATTCTGACCATCTTCCATGAATACCTCTCAGATGCTTCAATGGACAAAAATTAGACCCATATATTTCTTATCTCACTTGCAAAGATGAAATAGATCAGAGTTGTTAAAAGTGTGTGTATTCTTTTCAGACATCTGGATTTAAATCCCAACTTTTTATTATTTTTTTTATTCTTATGTTAATCCCCATACATTACATCATTAGTTTTAGATGAAGTGTTCCATGATTCATTGTTTGTGCATAACACCCAGTGCTCCATGCAGAATATGCCCTCCTCAATACCCAACACCAGGCTAACCCATCCTCCCACTCCCCTCCCCTCTAGAACCCTCAGTTTGTTTTTCAGAGTCCATCGTCTCTCATGGTTCATCCACCCCTCCGACTTCCCCCGCTTCATTCTTCCCCTCCCGCTACCTTCTTCTTCTTTTTTTTTTTCTTAACATATATTGCATTCTATGTTTCAGAGTTACAGATCTGAGATTCAACAGTCTTGCACAATTCACAGCGCTTACCAGAGCACATACCCTCCCCAGTGTCTATCACCCAATCACCCCATCCCTCCCACCCCACCCCCCACTCCAGCAACCGTCAGTTTGTTTCCTGCAATTAAGAA
>NC_138382.1:66665109-66680468 GCF_054177405.1 Leptonychotes weddellii
TGAGATACCGCCTCACACCTGTCAGCGTGGCTAAAATGAAAAACACAAGAAACAAAAGTGTTGGTGAGCATGCGGAGAAGGGGGAGCCCTCGTGCACTGTTGGGGGGAATGCAAACTGGTGCAGCCACTCTGGAAAACAGTATGGAAGGCCCTCAAGAAGTTAAAAATAGAGCAACCCTACGACTCAGCAGTTGCACTACTGGGTATTTACCCAAAGGATACAAAACAGTACTTTGAAAAGATATTTGAACTTCTTTGTTTATTGCAGCATTATTTACAATAGCCTAATTATGGAAGCAACTCCAGTGTCCGTCAATAGATAAACGGACAAAGACAATGTGATATATATAAACAATGGACTGTTACTCAGCCATAAAAAAGAATGAAGTCTTGCCATTTGCAGCACCATGATGGATCTAGAGGACATAATACTAAGTAAAATAAGCCAGTCAGAGAAAGACAAATACCATATGATTTCACTCATATGTGGAATTTAAGAAACAAAGCAAATGAACAAAGAAAAAAAGACAAACAAACAAACAAAAAACAGACTATTTACAATAGAGAACAAACTGCTAGTCACCAGAGGGGAGGTGGGTGGGGGGACGGGGGAAATAGGTGAAGGGGATGAAGAGGACACTTAACCGTGATGAGCACTGAGTAATGTATAGGACTGTTGAATCACTACATTGTACACCTGAAATTAATGTAACACTGTATGTTAATTATACTGGAATTAAATTTTTTTTTAATTGTGTATAAGTGGATGTGTGCAGTTCAAACTCCTGTTGTTTAAGGGTCAGTGGCACTTGCTTCAAGGTTTATGGTAAAAATTAAATGAAGTGGTCCATGTAAAGTGCTTAAAAATGCTGTTCAATGAATACTAGCTCCATTTGTCAGCAGGAGCATCACCTTCATTGTTGTCACCATCACCATCCTTACCGTCATCCTCATCACATCCTCACCGTCACCATCATAATATGCTACACTCTCTCATAGCATTAGGAATATGGAGCTGAGTAAGATGTAGCTCCTATTATCAAAGGGACACTAATAGTCTAAGGAAAACAGACAAACCATAAATGTTGTCATTCAGGTTTGAACAAGGAGCTCTAAAACCGTAGAAAAAGAAAGGGAAACTGAGGCCCTTGGAGATTACATGACTTGCCCAAGATTATCCAGTGTGTTTTCTATAGTGTTGGAACCAGAAGCCCAGTGTTCTCTCCTCTGTATCATTAAAAACAAACACACAGACAAACACAACCCAAAAAAGCCTTTACAAGAAGGTATTTCAAGAAACTAAATGAAATTAATATCCTGAGTCTAACCTCCGCAAATCGTCCAATTGTCTCTTCTATTTTCCTATACCTCGGGGACTATCAAGTCAAAAGTTTTACTATTGTCTGTTCACAACTCAATTTGGAATCAATAACAAATGGTGCAAAAATTGGTACATTTATATACATCTGTGTAAGCTCGTGTGAGTGTGTAAGCACAGATGTATAGAAATATGTGCATCCGTAGGCACATGTAGCTGTATACAGTGGTACATACTTGATCCCTAAGCACGAGCATTAGTGTATGCTTGAGCACATGCGCACGCCCATGTGCACATCCATATGTGGCCATGCATATATTTATGCACAGGCATGCATGTGTTCAAACATACAGCCACACAGATACATATGCACAGAGGGTGTTTTGACAACACTGAACAGCTCCAGCAGCAAACACCGTGGAGGTTCCTATAATTTAATTCAGCAATTGTCAGTACACTTTGGTTCTGGTTCAGGAGGAGCTGGGATCTCCAGCTGCACTGGGGCCCTAGCTCTTAATCATCTTAAGTCAATTAAAACAATGTTTTAAAAACATCAGTTTTCTGTCTTACCTGTACAACCTAAAATAGAGAGTTCGTACTTCATCCCAAGTAAATCAGAGAATGCTAGATTAAGAATAGAACTTGACAATGGGTCTCAAACTTTAGTGCTATAACAACTACAGGAGCGTGCTTAAGATGCCAATCATTCATCCTCAGTTTGAGACTCTTAAGTCTGAGCCCAGGGATCTACAGTTTACAAGCCTCATCAGTGACAGGTATTGGTATACCGTTAGTGGACTATCTTTTGAGAAGGACTCAACTCGAGATTATCTAAACCTCTTCATTTTGCAAATGTAAATAGAAATCCCAAATGGTGATGTGACTTTCCAGAGTTCCACTATTGTTAATAGCAGGATGGGCTTCAGAGCATAGACCTTGTGCCTGTTTTCTCAACAACTTGGTGTGTGGCATTATTATTTTGCCTGTATGAGTCTCTTATTTTCCAACAGGATTTTAAGCTTCCTAGGGTAACATCATTCTCCTTGTGCCCTCTCTCTCTCTCTCTCTTTTTAAGTAGGCTCCATGCTCAGCGTGGGGCTTGAACTCACAACCCTGAGATCAAGACCTGAGATCAAGAGTTGGAAGCTCCACCGACTGAGCCACCCATTCCCTTACCTCCCCAACCCCATTCTCCATTCTTTCCCTCTCTTTCTATCCCTGTCTCCAGCTCTATCTCATCTCTATCTCCAGTATTTGGATACACGTGATAAACCACGTGAAGAGAGCAGTGAAGAAAGGCTTAAGAAAAATATCTTGGTGGAAAAGGGAGTGGACTGAATTAGGAAGAGAGTGAATAATTACTGAGTTTCTATTTTGTGATAGGTAGTATTTTAGAGCTTTGTACCAGCTAGAGCTGGTAATTGGCTGCAAATAACAGAAAACCTAACTAGAGTAGCTAAAACTAATAGAAGTTTATTTTTTTCTGGTCAAATAAGAATCCAGAGTGAGGGCTTGTTTTGACAGCTGGACAATATTGAGACTGGTGTCTGTATATTAATAGTTGTCTTTGCCATTTCCTTACTTTTGTTACCTTGTGATTGCAAGATGGTTGCTTCAATTCCAGACGTCAGATTTGAAATCAAGGCAAGAAGAAAGCTGGGGAGACACACCAGTTTCACTTTTCCCTTTTATTGAGGAACAAAAGTTGTCCTAGAAAATTTCATCAGGCTTTAGCCTATGTATAATTGGGAATGTGTTTAGCTGGAAGTTTGCTCTCAGAAATAAGATGGCTTTGGGGTGCCTGGGTGGCTCAGTCGTTAAGCGTCTGCCTTCGGCTCAGGTCATGGTCCCAGGGTCCTGGGATCGAGCCCCGCATCGGGCTCCCTGCTCCGCGGGAAGCCTGCTTCTCCCTCTCCCACTCCCCCTGCTTGTGTTCCTGCTCTCACTATGTCTCTCTCTGTCAAATAAATAAATAAAATCTTAAAAAAAAAAAAAGAAAGAAGATGGCTTCTTTGTCTTCAGCAAAGATGAGAGAATGGCTTTGGGATATTTTGCATCTTCACACTTACATCATGATGGAGAAGGGAAAGAATAATCCATGTGGTATAAAGACAAAACAGTAGGCCCTTCTTTGCCAATATTTTGTAGATGATGATGGGAAAATTGTGTTTTCATCCAGCAGGCAGTATTCCAAGCTTCCCTTATATACCAAGAATGAACTAGGTGCTGTAAACATAAGATAGAAATAGACATGGTTCGAGTAATGTTTACAGTTAAGGACACAACCATGAGAGCAACCTTGAAATTCAATATCATATGGGATACAGTGGAAACAAAGTGTTATATTTTTGCATTTTCATGTCCCTTTAAGTATTGACTTGCTCTCTGTGTGTCTTAGGATAAAGAACTAAAACCCACAAAGTTCAAAATGATCAAAACTGGGACCACCTTCCTCATTCTGTGCACTCATTTATCACAAACTTTCTTGAATTACTGTAATGGGTCAAGCTTCTTCCTACCTCAGGCCCTTTGCACATGCTATTCCCTCTGTCTAGAATTATGTTTTACCCTTCTCCTTAACACACTTCACCTCTCAATCCATGTTCATTATTCAAATCTCACCTCTCATATGAGATCTAGCACCTTAGACTAGACCATATCCCACCTTCATAGCATTCATAGTGCCCATTACATTTTGCTAGTATATGCTTCTGTAACAATTCGATTAATATATATTTCTTGCTCTAGACTTTAGACTCTGTCAGGGAAGGGACTACATGTACTTGGATAACCATTTTACCTCCAGCACCTAGCACATAGTAGGTACTCAGTAAATATCTATTAAATTGATGGACACATGAATGGATAGAATGAAGCCACAGGTTCTCCTTAGGCTTCATGAGGGATCTAGCGCTTGAACTTGTCCTCCTCGATCCTTGATTTTCCCATCTCAAATGGGTAGGTCACAATGATGATTGCTCAGGGCTTTCCCAGCCTTATTTTTCACTGAGACCCACTCTGAACTCTGACTCCAACGCTGCCTTTCTATGTGACCCTGGGCAACGTGCTTGACCACTCTCACCCTCAGTCTCTTTCTCTGTGAAACAAGTAGAGATGATCTCTAACACTCCTCCCAAGCCTGAAACCTCAGTGAGTTCTTGAAACTCCAGAAGGAACATGAAAACCACAGGATGAGAGCCGGAGGGATTCTGCTGAATTGTGGGTTTTGCAGGTGTATCTCAGCAGGTTCCTAGGAGCCGTTCTTGAAGGGACTCAGCATGTTACCTGGACTAATTTATAAAGGAAATGAAAAGGAAATGGACTCGTTATAATGAACACCATTAATTCGCCGCTCTAGACTTCACTGTTTGAACAGCAAGTATCAAGCCATTCAATTGTCATCTGTCGATTGAATTCTGCTATTTTGCCTGTTGGAAGTGACCAGCCAATACAACAGCGTGGAGACGACGACATGACTACTAATTAGCATATATATTGTTTGTCCTGGTATAAATTTATGGCAAACAGAAATATTTTACACTCCAGTAAAGTTAATAAATGAAGATTTGGGCTATAAAAATTTCATGTTCTTTTGTGCAAAGGTCAATTATAAATAGTTAAGCACATGCTCATTCAAAGTGAGGCCTCGCAACCAGGAGAATGAAATATATTCTGGTCAATGTACACTCTGGCTAGACTTGCATTTCATTTTATAGCTTTGGTAACATCCCTCTTTGCTGATCCGCATGGTCTGGTTTCTAAAGAACTCCCCTGGCTGGAGGGACTGAATGAAATGAGCATGTACATGTTCCTAGGTCTGGTTTGACACCAAGAGTGTGTTCAGGAAGTGTTGATTTAAACTGAAGGGGACAGCCCATGGCAGAGAAGGAGGAAGAGTTAAAAAATAACTCCTAAAACCCTCTATTTGCTTATGGCAAGAACACCGGACTGGAGTCAGAGATATGGGTTTGGTCCCAGTTCTGCTATGAACCAGCTAAGAGACCTTGGCAGTGACATTCCCTTCTCTAGGCCTTGGTTTTCCCATCTGAAAAGATGAATAAAAGGGGGGAGGAGGTTACACCAGTATTCCAGCAATCCATTGCTGCAAAACAAAATACCCAAATGTAGATTGGTTTGTGGTTTTAAAACTTTAATTTTATTACATCTCATGATTTTGTGAGTGAGGAAATGAGGATGGGCTCCGTAGCAGATCTTTCTTTTCTGTCTCAGTGGATGTCCCTCAGTAGTATTTACCTGGCAGGTAGGCTGGTCCGGGGAATGCAAGACACCTTCTCTCACTTGTCTGGTGCCTTGGGAGTATGTCTGGAAGGCTGTGCTTTGCTGAGACTGTTGACTGGAGCATCTGTTTGCACACCTCTCCAGCACAACATTGTCAGGATAATCAGACCTTGAATATGGCAGCTCAGGGCTCTAAGAGAGTTTTGCAAGGGCCAGGAGGTAGATGCTGCCAGCCTCTCATAGTCTGCATCCAGAAACTGGTACAGCACCATTTCTGCCACATTTTATTGTACAAAGCAATCATAGGGACTCCCCAAATTGAAGTAGAGGCAATGTAGGTCCTGCTTCTTGATGAGAGCAAGATCAAAGCTCTTTCGGCCATCTTTAATCTGTCACTATCTGTGCTTTTGATTTTGTCCCATATTAAGAAGTGTTTCATGGAAAAGAAGTTGCTAGATAAGTAAATTTGAGGAATAGTGGGTCAGAAAGTTGAGCAATTTTTTTAAACTACCAGACACCTCAGAGCCTTTTACTTATTCCTTCATTCTCTCAACAGTTACTGTTTACTTGTGAGGCTACAAAAATGTAGCAGTGAACAAAATGGAACTTACTTTCTAGTGGGAAGCAGGGATTAGGCAATAATAAAAGAAATGCATAATGTCCGGTCCTGGTATGATTATGAAATCGAGCTGCAGCGATAGAGAATGACAAGATCTACATTTTCAGATGGGGCAGTCGCATGGGTTGAGGAAAGCCCATGTCAACAGGTAGCTGAATAGTGAGCCTGCAAGCCATCCAGAGAGTCTGCACGGTAGCAACAGCAGGGTCCAAGGCCCTCAGAGTGAGTGCATTATTGGCCAAAATGGCTGGAATGGAGTGAAGGAGAACATAAGTGCATAGCGTTGAGTCAGAGAAGTAGGCAGGGCCTTGGGAGCTCTGAAAGACTTTGGAATTTATTGAAAGTGTAATGGAAAACCACTGGAGGCTCATGAGTAGAGGTAGGATGCAATTTGATTTCAAAAGATCTCTCTGCCTGCTCTATAGAGAATAAGCAATAAGGAGTAAACAATAGGGGACTAGTTAAGAAATCATTGCAATATTCCAAGTGAGAGATGATAATGTTAGCATTACCAGTAATGGAGATGAAAGTGGAGAGAGGCATCTAGATTTGGAAGATGTTATGGGGGTGGAGCCAACAGGATTTGCTGATGGATGGAAGGTGGGTGTGGGGAAAGAGACGAGTGAGAAATGCCTCCTAGGATTTGGGTCTATGCATCTGTGGGACTGGGGAAGTCGCCTTCAAGAAGTTCGTGCACGCTATGACTATCGAGGTGAACATTTGCAGACAAATTCTGAGGACCAGAGTTCCAAAGGACATATTTAGGGCAATCATTAAACACTGATGAAACCAAAGGATGGAGGTTAAGCAATGGGGTGAGCTTGTGGAAGAGCTCTGAAGGATGATTTGGGGAGGGGGGCACAAGTCAGTGTAAGCCATCTGTGCTTGCTAATTGGCACCCACTGAAATCAGGCAACTACCCTCCCAGAGACTAGGAAGTAGGGGCACTGTCTCCTTAGATGAGCATATTTTGAAGGGCTGGCTCCCAGGCCCTTGAGAAAGACATTTCTGGGTTGTAAAACTTGCAACAGTCTGGGAGAAGATTTACCTCTCAAAGGGACAGAGAAAGAATTTAAGACTGGAAGTTTTCTGAAGTAAATGCTCTAAGGAAAGGGGCATCATGTTCAGGAAGAAACCCATCTACGGTTCAGTCAGACTGAGGGCAATGTTAAGACCGTCCAGCACTCTAGATGGAATCCTAGCAGCCTGGATCTGTTCTGCCCCAGACTGTCTGAATGACCCTGCACAGCTATACTAGATTATCTTTGTCTCCACTTTTTCATTCTTGTACCTCAAAGCCTTTGCAACCTCCATTTTTATTCCTGGAAGGATCTTCTCCCAGATACCTGCATGTCTGCCTTCCTTATCTCCCACTAGGGTTCAGTCTCAGTGAGGCCTGCCCTGACTACTGTATTTAAAGTAGCAACTCTCCCTCTGTTGCTGTCTGTCCCCTTTATCCCTAATGTACTATTTCATTTATTTATTATGTTTCTTATTTATGATGTGTTGCCTTCTGCTGGAATGGCGGCTTTATGAGCCATATAATGTAGCCCATCACAGAATTACTTATGATAAGAAGAAATTTAAAATAAAAAACACTACAAGGACAACATTAGAGGAATAGTTAAGAAAGCTGATACCTTCTATTCAGGGGAGTATTATGCAGCCATTTAAATGCTGTTTATGGAGAAAATCTATCAGGAAAGCGTGTTTATGGAGAGGATAATTTAAAAGAATCAGACTATAAAATGACAAGTAGGTACTATATTATAAAAACCAAAATTTTTTTAAAAACTATGAATATGAATAGAAAAAACAATGGAAGGAAATGTCATGACATTCATAGGTGATATTTTATATCTGTACCTATATATCTATATCTGTGTATTTATGTCTATCTAGATAGAAAGATGTCTACCTACATATGTATGGAGATATATAATGTTTTATTCTTCTCTTAACTTTAAAGGTTTTTCAATTTTTAAATAATAAGCAGGTTTGTTTTTAGTATGAAAAAGTAGAATCTTTTAAAAATTAAAGACTCTATGAGACCCCAAGATTATAAACTTCCTGATTCCCAATTTGGGACACATCCATGTCATCCCAACTGCTTTGGTGCTCATCATAGGCCCTGTCTTGATGTGTACGACATATTAAGAGCAGAGAAGGCTGGAGCCTATCTTTTGAATTGTTAAGGGGAGTGGAGAAGCAGAAGGCTGGGCAGAAGACACTTGAGGAAGATGAGCCACAGCCGTGTGGGGCAGAAGCATGCCCACGGGGCGCTTTGGGGACACTCCATGGTACAGAGTCGAGCTAGCAGCTATTACCAATATTAGCCCAGTAACTAGGCAACTAAAAGATTTGTAAAGAAAGCACAGCATCGTGCGAAATTCAGGGATGTGATTTAAGGAGACACGGTGGGGATTAACAGGCCCATGATTCATGGAAACAGAAATTTGTCATCGGTGCTATCTGCCGCATGTAGGGGACAAAAGTATAGACAATGCAGAAGTGTGCCAATGAACTGAGTGATAAGCACAGATGGGTTCAGGGAGTCCTCAAAACCTGTTGCTCAGAGTTGGGGAATTACAGATGGTTGCAGAAGGAGCCACAGTGTTTAGTGTTGGGTCTGTCGATTGTCCAGGCATGTGACAAGTTCACACACTTCTCAGCATTCAATTTTGTAGCAAAATGGAAAATGCAATTACAGTATTCAGCAAAATATTGTTGGTTCAAAAATAATTAAGCATCTTATTAAATCTCTATTTTACCAAGTAGAATGCAGCAACTCTGCAGGGCTTCAGTAGGGAAAAGCAGGGGCTGCCCTGAAAGTGTGTGTGTGTGTGTGTGTGTGTGTGTGTGTGTGTGTGTTACATCTCCAGGGGGTTAGAGTTAATAACCTGAGTTCTTGGGAGAAAGGGCTGCAAGGCGACTCCTTTATAGGGCAGACTCTCTTATTAAGAGTTTAATGCTCTCCCTCCAATTCCCCCCGCCCATTTTTCCCTTCCTTCTCTTAATGTCCTCCATGTTATTCCTTATGGAGAGATGAACCATGAGAGACTATGGACCTGAGAAACAAACAGGGTTTTAGAGGGGAGGGGGGAGGGGGGATTGGTTAGCCCGGTGATGGGTATTAAGGAGGGCAGGTACTGCATGGAGCACTGGGTGTTATACGAAAACAATGGATCGTGGATCACCACCTCAAAAACCAATGACGTATTGTATGGTGACTAACATAACACAATAAAATTAAAAAAAAAAAAGAGTTTAATGCTAAAGTTGACTGAAGCTAACTCTTTCCATTACAATAGCTTTGGAATTTATTTCCTCGGGATCCACTTTCACTGCTTGACATTAAGGGAGTTGGCTGCAGGGAGAAAATCCAGAAGGTGAAACACCAGTTTGGGAAGTACTTAGCCTGTCAAGGAGAAGAAGAGAAGCATCTATTAGAACAGAAAAGACCGAGCATTTACCGAGCATTTACTATGCTACCACTGGGTAGGATATTCTCCACTTTATTTAGAGAGAAAGAAGATGAGCTCTTAGTGTCAATGAACAGACTCCCTAATTACTGAGCATCTTTTCTGTGCCAGATGCAGTGCAAAGGCAGTTACCAGGCGGTCTCTCATTGACTGCCGCAGCAGCCTGAATAGGCATTTAGCAGATGAGAAACTATAGCGCAAAGAGATACAGAAGTTGCCTGTGGCCACATGCTAGTGAATAGGAGAGATGCTTATTGATTTCTAGAATTTTCGTCTTTGACCACTGTTTTCGGGTTTTTGTTTTGTTCTGTTTTTGGCAGCTAAGAAAACTAAAGCTCAGATATTAAAGAATTTATTCTACATTAAAAAACGCTTCACACAGGGTGCCTAGGTGGCTCAGTCAGTCAAGTGTCTGCCTCTGGCTCAGGTCATGATCTCAGGGTCTTGGGATCGAGCCCTGCGTCCGGCTCCCTGTTCGCTGGGGAGTCTGCTTCTCTCTCTCCCTCTGCCTTTCCTCCCTGCCCTCTCCCCCCCACCCCCTGCTCATCTTCGCTTGCTCTCTTGTGTGCTCTCTCTCTCTCAAATAAATAAATTAAATCTTTAAAAATCGGCTCAGCCCCGCATCGGGCTCCCTGCTCCGCGGGAAGCCTGCTTCTCCCTCTCCCACTTCCCCCGCTTGTGTTCCCTCTCTCTCTGTGTCTCTCTCTGTCAAATAAATAAATAAAATCTTTAAAATAAATAAATAAATAAATAAACACCTCATGCAATATTGTAAGTTTAAGGGAAGACAACCCTCATTTCAAAACCTAGTTCTGTTCTAGGATGGTAGGGCATTTACTTTGCCTTTCTGAGGCTCTATTTCTTCACCAGTGTTACTGAAACCACAGTGGCCATTAGAATCATACAGAGGACTTGCTAAAAAATCCAGATTGCTTGGTTCTACCCCCAGGGTTATTGCTTCAGTATGTCTGAGTGGGCCAGAGGATTTGCACTTCTAATCAGTTCCCATGTGACACTGATACTGCAGGTTGGGGACTCCACCTGGACAAACCCCACTATACCACACTCTGAATTTGAACTCTGGTTTCCCTTGGACTGAAAGAGTTTGCTGTAGGATACAGGGCATTAGTGTTGGAGACTTGGTCTGATCTTTCCTTCTTTATTTCCTAGTTGTGTGGTCTTAGGCAAGCTGATGGGTCCTTTTGAGCCTCAATATCTTCATCTATAAAATGAGGCTATTTCTTCCTTTGTCACCACACTGTTGCTGCAGATTATATGGAGTGTTGTATTGGAAAGTATCTAGCCTGTTGTCTGGCTAAAATATTCAATAGATGCTGATTCTCAACATTGGAAAGTTATCAAGGTTATTTCCATGGTGCATGGCTTCATACTTATTTATGTTTGTATTCATTAAATATACCAAGCATTGCAACATTTTTTTTGCAATATTGTCATTTCTTAAGTGTCTGCATTCCTAATTATAAAAATATGCTATATGTCCACTGTGGAACATACAGATTAGAGCAAAGCCCTGTACCTACACTACCTGTCATTTTTGGAGAAATATTGTATATATAGTATTAATTCAGAAGTCATGATTCACTGAATTCCCTAGAAGAGAGAGAGGGCTGTAAATGTTTTTGAATCTTAAATTGCTATAACCATCAAGGACCAGGCATCACCAGGGAAGAACCCAGAGATAAAAGTCAAGTTGAAAGATGTGTAAGCCCTTAATGCCAGAGGGACTGTCTCTCAAATTGAGAAGTTTCCTACCCTTTACCATCAAGAGGGCACTGCTAGTGAATCTACATTAATAACTGTTGACCAAACCAGTTGGAAACCCCAATGGATTAAAAAATGTATGTTTTCTTACTTAAAATAAAACCTTACGTCTCCCACCCCCTCAACCCCAAGCAGAAGCCACTAAATACGATTTTTCCTTTCCTCTCAACTTTGTCCAAGTTGAAAATCAATCTGTCTGGTTCACCTTGAATCTTGAGCTGCATATTTTTAGCAGCATAAAAACCTATGTTGCCAGCATTGCTAGGAAAAAGGCAGACAACACCCACAGTGTCCTCTAACCAGGAGGAGGGCAGGAGGCCCAGAGGAGCAGAGTGCCTGCAGCTTGGATGGTTCACCAGCCTCGATTCTTAACCAGGGAGCATGCTAGCTGGTGCCCATGACTGAAAGACCAAGGGCCAGGAGTTAGACTTTTCAGACAAGCTCTCTGATCTCAGGCCACCAGTTCTTTACTGATCAAGATCAGTATGGGAAGAAGGTGCAGGGTAATACAAAGGGCTCTCATGTACTATTACTATAATTAATACCAAGCAGCATCTCTTAAGGAATGGATGTAGTAGGAATTATAATAGTTAATACTCACCTATGCTTGCTGTGTGCCCCTCACTGTTCTAGGTGTTTGACCTTCGTTGACTCATTTACTATCATAACATTTCGTAGATGAGAAAAACAAAAAAACAAGGAACTGAGAGGTTGATGAACTACCAGGTGCCGTGTCATTAATTATACTACGATTTCGGGGGAAGGGTATTCTTGAAACCCTAATTTAGCAGATGAAAAAAAATGAAGGTGACTTCCCTGAGATCACACAGCTTGCATGAGATAGAACTGATAGACTCTGAGCCCACAGGGTAGAAATCTTTGCTAGATTAATCTGAAGGCTTCCCAGAGGGGATGAGCCTGGAGAGAGCTTTGGAAGATGGAACAAACCATATTGAAGAGTGTTATCTTGTTAAGATTCAGGTAGCCTGGGTTTTCACGTAGCTTCTCCTGAAGATTTTCAGGATGGCCCACAGTCCCTGTGCTGTGTATATGTCTAGGGTTATCAGAAAGGTCAGGTGTTAAACTCTGTCGGGAACATTCTTCCTCTGATGGGTCCACATGGCAAACTCCTGCCATCTAATGAACCAGCCCTCACATCAAGGGTCATCACTCTCAGAGGCCATGTCTTCCTCTCCTTCTGTCCCTGGGGAAGATTTTTTCTCTTTTTAATTTGCCCCTACACTTTCTTTACTTACTGCCCTTGAGATCCTTGTGGGAAGCCCTGTCTTCTTCACTAAAGTGGGAAGAGCAGAGTCATGCCTCAGTGGTGTCCTCAACCCCGTTGCTAGCAGGGACAGTCACACAGTTGACGCTCGGCAACTGTTTAATTGTATGAGTGGCTTTTTCTCAATCCCAGCTATGTTCTCCTTTCCTAGTGTAAAATATGGCTAATCTTTAATTGCACAAACACTTATTGGGGTATTCTGAGCAGGACACTGTGGCAGATGCAGGGGATACTGCTGTAAACATGATAGAATAGGTATAATTTAATAGAAGATGCAGCCAATGAATAACTTATTTATCCATTTGTGCCCCTCCCCCCCCAAATTCATATGTTAAAAACATCCCAAGGTCATCGGTATTAGGAGGTAGGGGCCTTTGGGAGGTGACTAAGATATGAGGACAGAGCCCTCATGAGTGAGATTAGTGCTCTTATAAAATAGGCCCAACAGAGCTCCCTTGTCCCTCCTGCCATGTGAAGTTACAGCAAAAAGACAGCCATCTAGGGAGCAGGTTCTCACCAGACACCAAATCTGTCAAAGCCATGATCTTGGATTTTCCAGCCTCCAGAACTGTAAGAAATAAATGCTTGTGATTTATAAGCCACCCCATGTTTTTGTTATAACAGCCCAAATAGACTAAGACATCCATATATCCACTAAATAATTCATCAAAAATCATAAGCATTTATTATATGGCATGGACCATGCAAGGTACTGAAATATAATCTTGAACAAGATCTAATCCCTGCCCCTAAAATACTTATACCCTAGCCAAATCCCCAATCATAATGAGTGAACACAGCCCTGGGATTTTAGCTACAAATACAGAACTAGCGATTGGAGCAAACAATCTTGCCTGTTATGGCTGCAGTCTGGCTGGCAAGATTTCCTCACAGCTCCCTATTTCCTCCTGGGAAAAGGGGACCATGGTTCCCAGGGCACCAGGCAGCAGTGACATTTCCTCTGGCTATTAATCAGCACCTTGCCAATGATTCTGCAGCAGTACCATGGGGACAGGGGCATGGAGGGGGCCTCAGATGCTATTTACTATCTCTCCTGAGAAAGTCTCTGACCTCAATTTCATTTCTTGTTTTTATTGACCCATTTCATGCTAGTGAAGTGAATTTCAAGGCCCTTTAGGGACAAATCAGCTTCTCTTGTCCTTGTTAAGTGGACATACTCCATGCAGTCATGGCTGGACACAGCCTTATCATTGGGGAGAGAAGGTCTAAAGTGCTTGATTTGGCTGCAGTTACCCAGACTGTGCCTACGACTTCAGAAATCAGGCTCTAAAAAAAAAGAAAGAAAGAAATCAGGCTTTAGTGGCCGCATTTCGTGAGCAGAACCTAGGATGGTTCAAATTAGGCTCACATTCTGAGCCTAATTTGAAACAGAAGGAGGGCAGACAGAGTGATTCTGTCCCTATATTCAGTTATACTTATGTTTCCCCAGGGAGACAGCCCCACGGAAGGAAGACTGCAGAAAGGAATTGTAGAGGACAGAAAGGCAGAATTGCAGGTAAAAAGAGAGAGG
The DNA here is from genome assembly GCF_054177405.1 of Leptonychotes weddellii. Lineage (NCBI taxonomy): Eukaryota > Metazoa > Chordata > Mammalia > Carnivora > Phocidae > Leptonychotes > Leptonychotes weddellii. The sequence continues at coordinate 66,679,366 of NC_138382.1, forward strand.
AAGTAACAGAGGAGGAGAAAGAAGACCTAGGGGGTTGAGAGTATGATCAGGCAGGGAAGATTCCCAAGAGGAAAAGACAGGACGTTAAAATGAACTAATGGGACGGACACATCAGTCAGGGTGGACCGTTATGTTGTAGTAACAAACGACTCTGAAATCTCACTGGCTTAAATCAACAAGAATTTATTTCCCATTCAAGGTGCCTGTCTATCGTGAGTCAGAGGATGTTGTGGCCATTGCCATCATTCAGGAATCCGGGTGGCAGAGAAGGCAGCCTCGCGACCACTGCTGGTCCGCCACGTCAATGGGAAGCTGAGTTCAGAAGGGTCTCACACAAGCAGTTAAATGCTCAGAACCTAATAGGGACACCTATAAGTTCTGCCAATACTGCACTGTGGGTCACCTAGTCACCTGGCCCCACCCTGCCCCGAGGGCCCAGAGCCATGTGCGCGGGGGTCAGAGAGCACTGATGCCAACTCCAGGGAACCTGGCAATGGAAGGAGAGCCCCTCAGAGGTGTTTATGCCAATATATTGTCTCAGAAGTGGACAGGTCTCCAAACACTCTCTGATTAAGGTTCTAGGCCTGGTAGGAATGTGACACATGCTTCCTCAGGGTTGCAGAGGAAACCAATAACAAAGCATGGGAAGGAACAATAAAACCAGATAGATAATGTTTAATGAGCTAACATCCTGCCTTTTCCTCTTCATTTCTGTTTTTCTGTCCAAGTTTGAATCCTGGCTACACCTTTTGCTAACTCTGTGATTTGTAGGCTTTCTCACTCTATGCCGCAGATTCCTTACTTTATAAAAGTGGGGATAACAAAATTCCAAATCGCCCAACATTTGTGCATATTAAAAAGTTAATACAGGGCTTAGGACAGTTCCTGGCATGTACTAATGAGTATCCCATGATGTTGAATATTCTTTGTAACAATTCAATGAAGCAGGCTCTGAGTTCTGTTTGATCGGTTGGGAAGCAAGGCCTGGGGAGATTGAGAATCGTCCAGCTCATGTACACTGTCAGTGGTGAAGCCAAGGTTCACATTCAGCCACTTTGATTCCAGAGGTTGTTTATATTTCACATCAAAATGATCATCCCAGT
>NC_138382.1:66680968-66720127 GCF_054177405.1 Leptonychotes weddellii
AGGTAGGGAGGAATTTCTCTCAGTTGGTCACCGTTGATCACCTTGGGTTGTGTTTAGATCCTCTGACTCTTGACTAAGAACAAACTTTCTCGTGTAGCTTGCTTCTTTGGAGATGAAGCAGGCTTTTTCAAAGGATGCCACATCCATTACATCACCAATAGTCAGCATTCCCAAAGTACCAGCTGTGTGCCATCATGAGGACAAGCACTTAACACACAGAAACCTTCGACACAATGTCAGTTTTCTAGGAAAATGTAACCTAGATGAAAAGACAAGTAGTAGGCAATAAAACATAAATACTGCTTGATATTCCGTGAGAAGCACTGTTGGCAAATCCTGTAAAAATTCAGAGGAAGATAGAAGTACTATAGACTCTGTATTCAGAGAACCCTTTTGCCAGGGTTTAAGGGATGCATCTGGGGGTTGGGGTGGTCAGCATGCCAGCACCAACAGAGACAGAAGCTTGCAAGACGTGTTGGTGGGAGGATTTCTAGTCATACTCTTGCTTTCATATTAATGGCTCACCATTGTCTACAAGGTAGAGTCTTAGTTTGCAGACTGCATTGAGCTAGCTTATGCTTCAGCTTTATTACCCACCATTTCCTCACTGTGTAACCACAGACAAGGAGCCAGCCCCTCACATGCATTTCATTTTCTGCCTCTGGTCCCTCACCTGTGGACAGAAGCTGTGGCATAGAGGCGGGTGCCGGGCTGTCCGGCAGGCAGGTCGGAATGCTGGCTTTGCCACTTACTAACTAGTGGGACATTTGACAAGTTATTTAACCTCTCCCTTTCTTCACCCATAAAATAAGAATAGTAATAACTACCTGGCGAGGGATGTGTGAAGATTTAATGGAATGAAGTATATAAAGCACCCAAGTTACTGCCTACTCTATTATATATACTCAGGAATGGTAGTTATCATTATAATAATGATGTTTTTCTTGTGCCAGCAACTCACTTCTACTGCTTCTTAGCCTAAACAATTCCCATAGCACTTTTTCATATTTATACCTGAACATTCTGTTACGGCTCCAGAGAGAAGCAGGTGCAGCGAGGCGCGTGGGAGCTCAGTCCTGGCACCTGCCTGCTCACCGCTCTGTGTCTCCGTGTTCTTGTGTAGAACGGGGTGATTAGGGCACTAGCTCTTCCACGGAGACAGTTTGAAGATGGAATGAGTTTACCTCACAGTGCCTGGAAAATGGGGCAGACTCAGTAAATGCTAGTTTTTGTGATCTCCACTTTATAGAGGGAGAAAGAGACTAAGTAATTTGACTGTAGTTGAACGATGAGTGGGGCAAGAACTTTCAGCTTCCGAATTTTGAGTTCGATGACCCCACAGTCTGTGCTCTTGATCGCCAGGAATTTGGCTTCGCCCAGCAGTAAGGCACACTTCCACCTCCGAGCCCTCGCTCACTGTCATTATCTGATCCACATACTTGACAACTCTGCAGGCCACACGACCATCAAACTGGAGACATAGGACAAGCTGCCTCCCACTGTCATTCACTCTGTGGAGAAAATCTGCCCTGCAGCCACCCCACTGCCTTCACCCACCCTCAGCACGTACAACTTTTGCATCTGAAAACAGAAGGCTCAGAGGTAAAGCACCTTGTGCAGGGTCCCAGAAGAGACCAAGAATCAAGGCCCAAATCCAGATAACGTCTAGATGATTGCTTATCTTTGAGCTCCTGCTAATTGTCATGGCCTGGGTTAGGCACTCATGTGGGAGGCTGGGACATGTGTGTTTCATCATATTGGGAACTGGACCATGTTTCTCTCTGGCACAAGGTGGGCACTCACTAAACATTTATTGAACGAATGAATTCATACACCTGTCTACTCATCTCTCCCTCCCTCTCCCTCTCTCCCTGTCTCCATCTCTCCCTCCACCCACGTAACAAAGCCCCTGCTTCATCAAATGAAGGAGAAAGAGATGAAAGCAACTACTTCCTGTCTGTTGCGTCAGGAGCTGTGATAAGAGTGGCACTGAGAAAAGCTCTCATTACTGGCGAAATGGTACATTCTGCTCCACCCAAGGTGCCTTCCTGCCCACACTTATTTCTTCCACACCAGCACAAAAAAAGTCACGATTACAGTGAAAGCTTATATAATGCCATAGTTATGCTCTGAGCAAGCAGCAACAATCACGAAAAGACCTTTAAATACAAATGAAACAAAGAATGGAACAAATCAAGTTGCATTCTCCAATATGAAAAAGTAATACTTTTTATTTTTGTTTTGTTTTGTTTTGTTTTTTTAGGAGAATGGTGTGGTTCTACATGAAGCCAGAATCTACAGCACAAAAGTGCTTTCTTAATGGTCTGAATCTTAGAGTCCCTAATATTTTTCTCTTGGCCAAAAGGTCTTACTTGGTACCTTAAAAGCTTGACCTCTTCTATATTTTCTTTGTTAATTTTGTATTTCTCAGTTCTTCTCATTTCTCACTCTCTTATTTACTTTGAGCTTCTTTGTCATTTGTTTTGGTTGGGTTTGGTAAAGTTTACAGATGTATTGATGTTTTTAATTAATTGTGTGTGTGTGTGTGTGTGCACGCACGTGCACTCCATATATATCTAGTAAGTAGGCAAAACAAGGCAAACAATACTTAATCTGCATATTATATGTTCAAAACAGCACATTAGGGCTTCCTTGATGTTTTCCTCACTTTCATTTCTGCATCTTGATAGTCACCAAGTCTTGTTACCGCTACACCCTAAATTTCTCTCATACTCATCTCTCTCTGACCAGCCTTAGTCACTGCCTTATTCAAGCTGTCAGCAGCACACGGGCCGTTGCAACAATGTCTTAAGGATCTGATCTCCATTTGCTTTCCGGCAGTGCCATTCCTGCCCAGCAATGTTGCCAGAGGGCTGTTTCTAAAACCCAGATCTGATCATGCTCTCTGCTAATTCAGTGGCTTCCCCCCTGTTAAAGGATTCTGTCTCCTTACCATGACATGATGGACTGACCTAGCATGATCTGACTTCTGCTTGTCTCCAACTCTGCCTCTAACCCAGACCAACTAAAAAGATACAGAGCTATAGTAACTCTCGACTTTTAATTTTTTCCACTGTCTGCAAAAAGGCTTAAAACTTCTTGTCCTTTTTCCATGCTGTCTTTCTTGCCTGCTTGAAGAGTCTCCACAATTTTTGTATACCTATTGTCTTTTTTTTAACTGTGAAACTCAAAGATAACCTTCATCCCTGCAAAGAGTATCTGTCACCCCTTTTTTACTACTAGAGTACTTTATGGGTACTGTTACCTTTATGTGGATTGCATTGAAATATTATTACTTTCCTTTCTATTGTAAAGTAATAGGTGCACCTTGTAAGACCTTGAGAAAATAAGGATAAGCAGAATGAAAAAATTAAAATCATAATTTTGTCACTCTGATGCAATTATTGTTAGCATTTTGGTGGACTCTACCTCTAGTCTTTTCTCCAAATGTACATAACCATTTATTTTGCAAAAATAAAATTATACTATCCATATTGTTTTATAATCGGCTTTTTGAAATGCAAGAATATATTGTAAAAATATCTTCTGCCTTTAAAATTACTTCCTAATACCATTGTCAATGCTGAAAAGTATTTCCTTGGATGAATGAAATAATTTTCTATAGTTTGAACTACAGTTATGTCTAAAAGTTTTTATTACAAACAAAGCAATTTCTCTCTTTCTAGCCAAATCTTTTGAGTGTGATCATGATTATTTCTGTTTGACAAATTCAACAGGAGTAATTTCTGGATCGATGAGGATGTAGTTTAAGCCTTTTGATACACATTTCCAAATTGTCTTCCAAAAACATCCTATTAACTTGCACTCCCAAAAGCAATATATGTCCATTTCCTCACAAAAGTAATATAAATATATGATATTTAACAGCAATTGAATAAGCAAAAAGTATGACTTGTTTTAATATAATCCCGCTGTGAAGTATGATATATTTTCTTTGCATACTAAACTCATGTATATATATGTTTCTTTTGTGGTTTTCTTAATTGGGTCTTCTGATTCTTTCAACTGCAATGTTTGTCTCATTTTTTCATTGGTTTTATATATCATCCTTTGTCATGTATGCCTCACAAAAATTTTATCTCTTTTTGCTGTCTACCTTTGAATTTGAGAATTGATTTATGATACATTTCATCCAATCCCCATTGATTTGAAATGCTACTGGTGTTATATATTGATTAATATATATAGATATAGATATATATACACTCAGATCAGTTTATGAACATTTAAAAATAATCCATCAACCTGTTTCTCTACCTCTATTCTATTTTTTAAGTTATTTTGGTTCATATCAATATTATTTTTATTGTTATTATGATTATTAACACTATTATTTTAATAGCTACTATTTACTGATCCTGATTCACATTTAGTATTTCAGCATGTGATGCGTAGTACTTTTACAAAATATATCTGGTTTATTCTTTCAAATGACTCTGTGATATAGGTATAATTATTATATACATGTTTCAGCCAAGGAAACTGAAACATGTATCATTTATTGTCTAGTAGAATTGAGATTAAAACTTAGTTGTCTTGGCACCAAACCTACAAACTCAAATTCATAGAAATACTTACTCTTTATTCATCTTCAAAGTATTTTGTGCCTATTCTCAGATGATTTACTCTTGGAAATAAACTTCAAAATAACTTTATTAACTTTATAAAGCCAGCCTTTGAATCTTTTTAGTAGACTCTTTACTGTGGTATAACATACATACGTCCATGCACCGTAAGTGAGCAAACATGGGTAACCCACACCCAGACCAAGAAATGTATCAGCACATCCAAGGCCCCATTTTGCTCTCTTACATTGTTTCTATGCCCCACAGATAAGCACTGTCCTGACTTCTAGACCACAGAGTAGTTTCACTTGGTTTGGGATTCTTTAAACATTTACATTTATGTTATCGAGTGTCTTTTCATGTCCCTTTTGGCTATTTGTACATCTTCTATTATGAAATGTCTGTTCAATCCTTTTTTTGTTTTTAAATTATGTTATTTGTCTTATTATTGAGTTGAAGGGTCCTTTATTCTTATACTAATCCTTTCTCATATTTTATTTTATTTTTTTATTATTATGTTCAGTTAGCCACCATATAGTACATCATTAGTTTTTGATGTGGAGTTCAATGTGTCATATTTTTTATATATGTACATATACATAATATTTTCCCTGTGTTTGCTATTTTTCAACACTTTTTTTCTGAAAAATAAAAAGGGTTTTAATTTTGGTGATGTCTAATTAATCCACTTTTTTCCATTATGGTAAATGCTCACCCTGTGATCATAAAGAATTTTCCTGTTTCTTCTAAAACTTTGATATTTTTAGCTTTTATGATCTATTTGATCCCATAATGAATGCTGTGACTCCTCTGAGTTATGTCCAGGTTTAGTCTTCTCTATAGAGATATACAATTGTTCAAGAATCATTTATTGAAAAACTCCGTCTCCATTGAATTACCTTGAAAACTTTCTCTAAAATCAATTAGGTATATAAAAACAGGGTTCTATTTCTAAACCTGTTCTCCTGTTCCTTGACCTATAAGTCTATTCTTTTGCTAATATACACTGCCTGGATTATTTTAAGAGCTCTACAGTAAATCTTTTACATACACTACCTGAAATCAGATAGTGTACAAAGTTTTTAACTTTTTTCATTGCTTTCAAAAATCATTTTAATTATTCTAGGTCCTTTGTACTTCCACATACATTTTAGAGATAACTTGGAAATTTCTGTTAAAAATGATTTCTGGGAGTCTGATTGGGATTGCAATGAAGCTATAGATCAATAGGGGAAGAATATTGAATCCTATTGTCCATGAAACTGGTATACGTCTCTATTTACTTAGGTTTTTGTAAGTTCTCTCAGCAGTACACAAGTCTTAAATATCCAATTTACTATAATTTTACATCTGTATATACCCAAGGGACTTCCTCAAAAATTAGCTCTTCTCAATTGTATTTCTGGTACTTCTGAACACTGACTCACTAGTGGGTATCTTTCTGTTTCATGCTTTCTTTTGGCCACCTTTTTAACATGCCAGGCAACTTTTAATTGAATGCCACCATGTTATTTTCCTCCAGAGATGTTTACACCATCCTTGGGTGGAAAATAGACTGGTGGTAGATCACCTTAATCTGACCGGAAATGAGGCTGATGTGAAGCAGAGTTGCGGTTCTTACAAAGTTTCAACTGGTTACCTCAAGCTCTCCGTGGGTTCCCAACTGAGATATCTGGATGTTTATTAGGTGCCCATCACCCCACCTTCCCTCTCCCCTCTGCTGCTTCACAACCTTTTGTAATTTCTCATCTCCAATTTTTGTCTGTTCAGCTCTGAGAGACTTGGAAAACTGTTCTACACTTAAAAGGTTTCTGCCTTGCTTGCTCTTCCCCTGACCTCTATAGTTCAATAATTTAGTAAATGTCTCAAGGAGAAACCAACAATTATATTCATTCTGTCCTTTTTATTAGAATTTTGGCTCCCTAGGTCTTGGCTGCCTTGGCAGTCACAAAAGCACTTTTTTTCTCCTCAGATTTACGAGTTCGCCAACAGTTCTGCTGGATTCTTTACCACTCAGCAATGGCCACCTCGCTCCATGTTCCAATAATTGGCAAATGCCCTGGGGAGTAATGCGGGTGAGTGCTGTCCTTGAGCTACCCTCTCCATGATTCTCTTCACTCTGACTCTTGGAGTCTCAGTCTCCAGGGCGCCTGGGTGGCTCCTTCAGATTAAGCATCTGCCTTTGGCTCAGGTCATGACCTCAGGGTCCTGGGATGGATTGAGCCCCATGGAGCTGCGAGCTCCCTGCTCAGTGGGGAGTCTGCTTCTCTCTCTCTCCATCTGCCCCTCCCCCCTGCTCGTGCACTCTCTCTCTCTCAAATAAATAAAATCTTTTTTTTAAAAAAAAAGAATCTCAGTCTCATTTCCCTCAGTAGTTCTCTTGCGTCTTTTTAAAATTTATCTTAAATTTTCTTCTTTTTTTTTCTTTTTCTATTTTGTTCTTTGTGGGAGACTGGACTTACACACAGGCTGCTACCTCATAGCCTCAGAGGAATTCTTTTTGTATGTGATTTGACTTTCAAGACATTTGACCATTTTATTTATATCATCAAATTTATTGGTTTGAAGTCGTTCATATTCTTTACTTACTATTTTGCAATGTTTGTAGTGTCAAAATGATGCCCTTCTTTTGCTCCTGATAGTGGTAATTAGGGCATTCCCTCCTTTTTTTCTTGGTCAAGCTAGAAGTTTGTCAATTTTGTAGTCTTTCCAAGCAAACAAAACAAAACAGCTTTTGGTTGCAGTGACTTCCTCTACTACTTGTTCACTTATTAAACATTTCATTACCCCTGTGTTATTTATTTCTACTTACCTTAAGCTTACTTTTCTTCTTGTCTTCTAACCTCCTAAAGAAGAAGATTAGATAATGTTTTTAGACTTTTCCTCTGATTTAATAAACCATCTAAAGGTATAAATTTCCCTATAGGCACCAATTTTCAATGTTATTACTACAGGTAATATATCACCTGTAATACCGACCTATATCATCTATGCCTGTATCCACATCTGTCTCTTTATGTTGCACAGTTATGTTATACTCAAAAATGCTTGTGGCATAACTTTTGCTTTAAATAGCTATATATCTTTTGATATATTGTGTTCTCATATATATTTGAATTCCAAATATTTTCAAATTTTTTGTGTAATTTATTCTTTCATCCATTGGTTGTTTAAAAGTGAGTTATTTAAGTTTCCAAATATATAACTTCCAGATTTTTTTTCTGCTGTTGACCTCAAATATAATTATGATCCAAGAATATGCTTTGAATAAATTTATTCATTTTAAATTTACTGAGACTTCTTACGGTCCAAGCAATTATCTGTGTTGGTGAATATTCCACATATGCTTGAAAGAGAGTGTAATCTCTTGTTTGGGGGTCTAATATTCTAGAAACATCAAATAAGTTCAATTGATTAGTAATGTTTAATTAGTTTAGTAGTAATGTTCTTCTATATTCTTGGTGAATTTCTTTCCATTTGTTCTATCAGTTAATGAGAGACAAGTATTGCAATCTCAAATATAATTTTTGTCTCTTTCTCCTTTCAACTTTGTCAGTTTTTGCTTCATGCATTTTGTAGCCTTGTTGTTAAACATGTATAAATATTTTTGTATTGTCCTATTGTAGTCACCCTTTTATTAGTATAAAACATCTCTCCTTTTCTCTAGAAATATATTTGTTTTAATGTCTACTTTGATATTAATATAACTGTTATAGATTTCTTATGCTTACTGTGTGCATAATCCTATTTCTGTAAATTTAATTTCCACTTATTTGTGTTTTTCTTAAAGACTATCTCTTGTAGGCAGCATATAGTTGAATGTCACATTTGTATTGAATTTGACAATCTAGCTTTTGATTGGAATATTTAATTCATTTACACTTAATGTAATTATTAAAATATTTGGATTTAGGTCTAACACTTTTATTATTTGTTTTCCAGTATCTCTTTTTTGCTGTTTTATTGTTCATCCTTTTTCATTAAGCAAATACTTTCTAGTATACCATTTGAATTCCACAACTGAATTTTCGGCTATATTTCCTTTCATTGTTATTCTTGCTTGATCTAGGAATTACAATATGCCTATTTAAATGGTCCCAATTTACTTAAAATTAATGCTGAATTTCTTCTGACTAAAACAAAAACAAATGATTCTGAGTACATTTAATTTCCAATTACCCCCTTCCGTTCTTTGTACTATTTTACCATATATATTGCCTTATAAATAGATCAATCAATAGATAAATACCTATATTACCTATAATACCTATCTATATACCTATATTACCTATAACACCTATCTGTAGCTCTCTATACCTGTATCTACATCTATATCTATATATTACACAGTTATGTTATATTCCACAACACTTGTGGTAAGATTTTTGCTTTAAATAGCCATATATCTTTAAAGAAATCAAGCATGATGACTGTGGAGATGCATTGATTTGATCTCCTTTAAGACTACATACTGAGGGGATCATAGTTAACTGATACTTCCAGGTGCTGTTCCCATGAACCCTGAGGTCATGCCTCCCCTAGGCTGCTCATAATCAGTGACTGAGCAAGCTGGAAATATTAGTGCTGGTGCATTCCTTCTCAATGTGGAATTGACAGGCAGCCTGGCTGAGATTTTCTCAGAACTGTACTGTAGGCTGAGCTTTTTCAATCCATCTTTTGTTAATATAATTATTACATTACGTTTCCATCCATCTTTTGTTCTCTCTATTCACAGATGTTGGACCTGCACTGTAGTCTGAAGGCTCTCTCCCTACTCAAGTACTCCCCTTATTAATTCTTCATAAACATTTCCTTAAAATAATCTATCACATCTAAACCCATCTAGGTGTCTAATTCTTGGGTGACTTAAACTGCCATAACAAGAAAAAAATACATATTTTACCATTTCCAGTGTTCTTCATCCCTTCCTATATATATAAGTCACCATCTGATATCATTTCTTTTCAGCCTGAAAGATCTCCTTTAACACTTACTTAAATTGTGTCTGATAGCAACACATTCTGTCAGTTTTTGTTTATGGAAAGTATGTTTTTAACACCTTTTTTTTTCTTTCAACACTTTAAATATTTAAATCCAATATCTTCTGGCTTTCATTGTTTCTGGTGATAATTCAGCTGTTAATCATCATTGTGTCTCTGCTTGTAAGGTGTTGTATTTATTTTGCTGCTTTCAGTTCTTCTTTTTGGCTTTCAGCAATTTTACTATGATGTTCTTACACGTTTTATTTCGTTTTGTCTTTTCCACCTGTATACTTCTTGGGGGTTGTTGAACTTCTTGGATCTGTAAATTAATGTGTTTTCTTCAACAATTTGGGGAAAATTTGACCATTATATCTTCAAATACTTTTCTTCCCCATTGTGTCTTCTCATTCTGGGAGTCCAGTTGTTGGCCTGCTCAATTTGACCATAGATCTCTGAGGCTTTTTTTTTAATTTTTATTTTATTATGTTATGTTAATCACCATACATTACATCATTAGTTTTTGATGTAGTGTTCCATGATTCATTGTTTGCATATAACACCCAGTGCTCCATTCAGTACACACCCTCTTTAATACCCATCACCAGGCTAACCCATCCCCCCATCCCCCTCCCCTCTAGAACCCTCAGTTTGTTTCTCAGAGTCCATAGTCTCTGAGGCTTTTTATATGTTTCTTCCATATTTCTCTTCTCTGTTATTTTGGTTGGAAACTATTAATCTTTCTTCAAGTTTACTACTTCTTTCTTCTACCATCTTGATTCTATTGCCAAGCCCATCCAGTGATTTACTTTTTCATCTTAGTTGTTATACTTTGCAGATTTCGATTTTTTTAAAAAAATTCCTTTTCACAGTTTCTATTTCTCTATTCACCCATTAATACCATATTTCCTTTTAATTCTTCAAACTTGTTTTCCTTTAAATCTTTGTAGGCATTTATATTAGTTTCTTGGATGCTTTTGCCTGCTATAATCCAATAGCTGGACATACTCAGAGTCAGTTTCTATTGACTGGGTTTTATGGATTTGTTTGTTTTCTTACATATTGCTCATATTTTTGGTTCTTTGCATGTTTGGTAATTTTTGGTTGAAAATTTGGTTATAGGGGTTGTGGAATCTGTTGTGTTCTTCTTCTGAGTACTGTCAGTTCTAATCCATTGTTAACTTGGCTTTTCTCGAGCTGAATTCTCTCTCCCTGTGGTTGCAGCAGCTCCTATCTTTGCTCAGTTTCTTTTTGGATTCAAGCTATTGCTTTTTTAGACATGTAGCTTCTTAGTGGTCAGCTAAGGTTTGGGCAGACTTTATACTTAGATTTTGGGGGCTCACTTGCTCTGCAGTTTTCATGAATTAAGGTTTTCCCCTTAATTTTCTGGTGCCTCAAACAGTTCTCATTCCTGCCCTGTAACACCTCAAGCCAAGAGGGCTTCCACTTTTCTGCCACTGGAGCTCTTTGTGGGTTGGGCAGCACCTTTAGGTAAGAAAATAAGAACTGGCATCACAGTTTTTTTTTTTTTGGTTCAGTGGCAGTCTTTTAAATATAACCTCTTCTCCAGTTCTGACCTGCTCTGTACTAGCTTGTAGTGTCTCTAAATAGCTGTTTTTATTGATTTTGCCCAGTTTTTATCATTATCATCTTCTAAGAAACCACCTGTCCTCATCATGTGGCCATGACTGGAAGTCATGGTCCTGATTTATTTCATAGCATTTTCTTCATGCAAGTTTCCATTGCTAAGTGTAGATAAAATTATATACTACATTTCTCACATTTTGGAATAAGTATAGTTTTTATTACAAGTTAGTAAAATAAATGAAAAAGCATCCCTTCTTTTTTATGTACTTAGGAAGTATAGAAGTTACATAGAAACCATGTTTCTTAAAGATTTAAAAATCTTTCCATTAAACACTCTGGGCTCTGTCCTGTCTCTGTATTACTTGGATGATTTTCACATTTCATCTATGACCACTATGCATGTCAGACTTTCAACATATGCCTCCATCTATCTTGATAATTTATATTTATTTGGAAAATAATTTTCTAGATATTTTAAAGTTTATTAGCAAAGAGTTCCACATTGTATTCTTTCAGCCACTTAAATGACTCCTCTCTATCCATAGTTATAAGTTCTTTCTGTTCCCTAGCATGACTTACTCAAGTTTCTCTTGTTTTCTGTTATACTCATTTAAGTTGGCTATTTATATATCAGCCCTGTTCTTTAGGCTCTGAACACCTTGAGGTCGGGAATTATGCTTTGTTCACCTATGTCTAAAACACCAAGTACAATGCCTTTCACATTGTAGGACTCGACTGTGTGCTCAAGTGAACTGCACAGACTTTGGGTTATTTATGGAGAAACTATCCATTAAGCTGAAATCCAAGAGTTTATTTTATGAATGGTGAAACTGAGAAGAGGGTTGACTTGTCCAAGTTTACACAGCAAACTTGTGGCAGAGCAGACGTCTTCCCAAGAAACTATGCTGTCTTGCAAAAATGGATTGAATCTAAGACAGCCTCAATTGCCATCTCTTCTACACATATATATTAAAGTAAAATATGCACTGATTCCAAAGCAAGTTCGAGCTCTAAAATTGTGAGAATCTCTGCATTAATATTCTGTGTCATAAGATCTGTTTGGGTTATTAATGACATCTAAATTAAGGGGCTCTTGTTCTTGGTGTTGTGTCATCCCAGGAACATGTCAGTGTGTGATGGATGTGGCTAATTTAGTGATTCTTTGCAACTTTATAGAGAATCATCCTGCCAGTTTTTGGCAAGAAGGTTTGCTTTATTAAACTTGGAATCCACCGTCCAGGATAAATAATGTCTATGTCTGTTCCATTTTAAGAATGTGTTCCAATTGAGGGAAATACATAAGCTGTCTCTTTTTTCTCTCAGCCATTCCTATTTGTTTTTATATGACAATAAACAGATATTAAAGAAAGAATTAGACTAAAAATCAGGAGACCTGGGTTCTGGACCAAACTCTGCCATTAAGTTACTGATGACTTCTAGGGATCACAGATTCCTTCTCTTTATTTTTTTTTTATTTTATTATGTTATGTTCATCACCATACATTACATCTCTTTAAATGAAACACTTAAATAGGTACGCAATGTCTGAGCATACCTCAGAGGTACTTTATTTTAGAAGGCTCTACTTAATAGATAAGACCAGAAAAGCTTTCAGAAGCCTTATCTTTGCCTAACCCCCCGAAATAAAAGGGAAGTCCAGGTTTTTGGTTATTTTTGGGGGGGAAGCTCTTCCTTTAGATTCTTCCATTAATCAGAAAGTCAAAAAATAACATCCCTATTGCAATAGAAGCCATCCCCCAAACATTTCACAAGGGAGATACAACAAATATGTTTTAAATATTCAAATGACTGAGAAATCACTTTCAGCACTTTTGTTTTAAAATTGTGGGTGACAAGAAGCACAAGATGAAGCTGTATAGGGGAGATGGTATTAGAGATGGTCCTTGAGGAGGGAATAAGATTTTCACATTGATTTATTAATCCGTTTATTCCTCTAATGCTTTGTTTATTCAGTATATGCTCATTGAGATCCTACTATGTACCAGGCACTGGTGAGCATATGGATCTTATCATCTATGGAAGAGATAGCTATTAATCCAATAATCATGTGTGTGTGTGTGTGTCATTACAAATCACTATATCTGTTATGTAATAAGAAAGTATAGGGTGAGTTGATATAATCCAGTGAGCATGGTGAAGGATGTTCAGGGAAGGCTCACTTCCTTGATGAAGTGATATGTGTGCTGATATCTGCATTAACTGGGTTAAGGGGTTGGGGGGAAGTGAGGTAGAGGAAAGGTCCCGAAGAGAGAGGGAGCATGGTCCCCTTATGGAATGGAAACGAGGTCAGCGAGGCTGGAGCTGAGAGTCAAGAGGGGATGCAAGGAAAGGATATTCTGTGCTTAAGAAAATAGATATAGACAAGAGCATACCTTGTCCTGAGAATTACGGGTAATTGCATTTGGTCCAGGCTTTCAATACCTGAGGAAGAAAAGTGGAAGTTTTTGAGGGAAAACTAGGTTGAGTTTGTATTATAGAGAGGTTTAGTTGATAGGTTAAATAATCTGGGCTAAGGCATCATGTGTTAAAGAGAGAATCTGAAAAGTTATTGACCTTGGAGCCTCCTTTTACAACATTTGTTGCCAGGTGAGGAGATTAAAAAAAAAAAAAAAAGGAAAAGAATTAAAAAAAAAAATTCACTTGTGAGGGACACAATGTGTACAGACAGCTGGATGACTATCTGCACTGATATTACCACACATTTTGTGGGTCCTTTTATATGGCTAGTTGCAAAAATGTGTGAGGAATGGAAGCTTAGACTCTCCCTTTTCATCACTGATGCTGTTTGTTGTTGCTTTCTGCCATTTTTTCTTCCTTGAGGTGTCACCCAAGCAGTACAAAGTGACATGGGGAAAAATAAAAGCATCTCTTTTTCATAGTTGGGTTATAGTAACAGATGGTCATGTTCGCTCGGCAAAGACAAATAGCTCAAGTTACAAACACCACAGGTTTGAGAGATGGAGGAGAAAGATTTTTGCCAGGATCCCCATTCATAGCTGGCTCTGAAAAGAGAGCAATCTGCTTTTACAGGTTTTAGCCCCCAAAAGGAGGGCCAGTGGAATACCACTGATGGAAGGAAGGTGACCCCAACAAAGAGGTGAGGAGGCTGCTGGGATTCACGTTTCATTGCACCATGGGAGTGGGGTCTCACTCATGCCCCCTCAGCTTCTCCAATCTCTCACCAAGTCCTATTGAGTGTGTTTCTTAAGTTTGTCTCTCTCTCCCCTCTTCCACCAATTTATTCGGACCTGTTATCTCTTGCCTATGTTATTTCTTTTTTTTTTAAACAATTTGATTCTCCCTATTGTTTATTATCATTTAATTTCAGTATGTAAATGTTCAAGACAATATCCACCAGATTTAAGTAAGCACAAGATAAACTGCTAAACCTAAATTACATATTTTTCTAAATCTGTTCTAAAGACAATACTTCTTTTTCAGCTTTATTAAGGTATAGTTGACAAAATCGTTTCACTTAGCATAATGCCTTCAAAGTCCATCCATGTTGTTGCAAATGGCAGGATTTCCTTCTTTCTCATAACTGAATAATATTCCATTGTATAAATATAAATATAATTATCTCACATCTTTATCCATTTGTCTGTGAAGGTTTTTTCCCTATCATGGCTATTGTGAATAATGCATTGAACATGGTAATCTGGTATCTCTTTGATATTTTGTTTTCATTTCCTTTAGATATATACCCACAAGTGGGATTGCTGGGTCATGTCTATGTTATTTTGATAGCCTCCCAATACTTCCTTCTCCTCTGCAACTTCTTCCTTCCTGTCTAGTATCTACACGGCTGGCAGCGTCATCTTTCTAAAATACAAATTTGACCATGTTACGATCTCATCTGATACCCATTGAAGGCTCCCTGCTGCATTCAGTCTACAACCCAAGTTTCAAAATTTGGCATAAATAATCTCCGGGAATCAGCCCCTTCCTAGGGTGGAGCCTCATCTCTACTCAACACCTCTCCTTCACATCACAGACACATTTGCATACTTCTGTTCAGTAACTGATGTTTCCATGAAGTTCTGCATAGTCCAAGCCCCATGCTTTCTCTTTCTGGTTTGCTTTTACTGGAGTAACTTTCCTTGCTCCTACTCACCTATCAAAACCCTCTTCATCATTTCCTCTCTGTGAGCTCCGCTTTGAGCTTGCTTCAACAGCACTGAATAATTAACTAACTACCCTCTTTTAGAATCCACGTGTCTTTTACAAGTCTGTCTGCTTTCACCATTAATAATTGTAATATGTTATAATTATTTGTTAATGTGACAATCTCCCTATTATTTGGGGGCTTCCTGGAGAAAATAGGTGTTCTTCATTCATCATCACTTATGCCCAGAGACTATTACGAGCTCTCTGAGCAGCAATGCTAATAACTCATGTTGATGGGGAGTTGCTATGAGCCAGGAATTGTGCTAAGGCTTCCTTTCAATGGCTGTGTAGGAAAAGCTCAATACAGTCTTTTTGAGTCCAAGTTGCTCATCAAATGGCACATGATCCATTTGCTGATTCACAAATAATGGGGACATCAAACTGTGTCCTTATAGCACAGACTCAGCTAAGGATTTGAGGTGGAGGAAACAGGAGATGAAGGAAAGAGTCATATGTCTGCTGGCATTCAGTCTAACTCAGGAAGTATTGATTAAATACCTGCTGTGTACCCAACCTTGTACTAGGCAATTAACCAAGTGTTTGCTTCAATAGAGGTATCCCACCTTTTTGGAAGTCAGCTTTTCCAACCTGTAAATGAAAATATATCAATATTTTGATGATTGTGTTTTAATTCCACACACATAAAAAAATCACAGCAGGTGCTCAATGCTGTGCGGAGTTCTGTGTCCGATGCCCAGCATATAGTGTAAGAGAGAGCGAGCATGAACCTAGGAGTCAGCAGGGTTCCAGTCCCTACTCTGCTCCCTTCTCACTGTGTGAGCTGGGGTTCGCCTCTCCCTCTCTCTGTATCTCAGTTTCACCATCTTGACATTGAGAGAAATGATCTGTGTGGGCTCCCTTCTCTCTTCTACCTTTGATACAATCTGTGGCTCTATGGCTTCCTCCTCAGAAGTTTCTCTAAAAACGCTGTATTCTTTACCTCAAATTGAAGGAATTTCCCCTCTAGTCTTGCAGGTAAAAATCCCAAGAGAAGCTGCCAATGGCATCGGGGGCTTCTCTCCACAAGCTAATTATAGGCTTTTTTGGAGAGTAAGATATATCCCTGGCACCAAGAAATAGACCTGCAAAGAACCTGATTCCAGGCTCATGTGATTCTGGCGCCATGGATCATCAGGCAAGGTGCTGGGGAAGTGAGACAAGGAGCCCTGAGGTTACAACTTCTGAAAACCCATCTCAGCTCTGCCAGCACTGTGCCCTGGGATGAGAAGGTCACTCTCTTTCTCCGTGGTTTTGCTCAACTTCAAAATGGAAACACTGGTACCTAGAACATAATCTAATTTTTGACTTAATAGATGTATAGTGTTTAGAACAGTTTTGGCATATAGTCAAAGCTCCTTAAATATTGTTACTATTGTGCATATGATTAATCAGAGTGCTACCTCATTTAACAAAGAAGAAAACTAAGACCCAGGGAGGTGATATGACATTTCTCTGGTCACATGAGCAACTCCTTCACTGTAACAGTCACAGAAACTGATATTTGTGTAACATTATAGATCGGCAAGTGTCATCAGATAGGAGCACTTATTCCTACTTTGCAAGAGAAGACCCAGACTTGGAGCAATTAAGTGACATGCCCAAGGTTGCAGAAGTAATTCATAGCAAAGCTGGGATATGAACCTGGATAATTTAATGCCAAAGCCTCTCCCCATTCCATTAAATTCACCCCATCCCCTTGTGCCTCCCTAAACTCTTGGCATCTCAGCCAGTTTCCTAAGAAAGATTCGGGAAGTTTGGAGATGAGAATGTAGCAAGGTCAGTGTATGTATCCGAGTGTCTGTTCCGTCTGTGTCTCAGTCATTCATCTAACAGTTACTCCCAGTGGATAGGGGTGGGGGGTGAGGGGATGCTACGCCCTGACCAGACTTGACTTTGCAGAGCATGCCTCCTTTTTCTTTCCAGAGTCCCGCTAGAGTCTGCCTCCCCAGGTGCTCCTTTGAGCCCATCGGGAAACCTTGAAATTTCCTTTGAAACTCTGAGTCCCATACCCCCAAGCAGATGTGCAAGGACATTTGCTCACTTAATGGCCTATTCAAGACGTTTGAGGATCCGCACTATCTCCCTATCAGCCTCTCTGAAACATGCATTATCCATCCGTCCTTGAAGCGGGTCCCCCAGTGCAGTGATTAAAACAGTTCTGAGTTGGATAAACCCGATGCAATTTTCCAAAAGTCATCATCTCGGCATTTCCCCCGCCACAGCAGAGCACCTTGCCTCCAATTTCTGGGCTTGCTCATTTGTTTTCCTTCCGACAATCTTGGAGACACTCTTTCGAGTGACCTCTGCTAAGGGAAGGGAACAGTACACTCATCCTGACATTATGCAGACGCAGTGACAAATTGGTCTATTTTTTATGCTTGACAGAAGTGGTAGGGGTGGGAAACAGGAGAAACATATTAACTCACCATATCTTTGACCACTGGTTGACAGAGTTTGGAAAAGACTTATTTTTTCTTTGTTTTTTTCTTAAGTTTCCCCCTTAAGTCTGGTCTCATGTGTTCTTCCTTTAATTAGTCCTGGAATGTGACAATACTTCCAAAGTAGGCTGCAATCCTAGTAGATTTTTGAAGGCATTGTGATCAGAACAAATTTGTCATTACTGTCTTAAACCGGCTCCTCCTCACCTAGCTTCCCACCCATTGCTGGGACAGTTACTCTCTCCAAGTTATCTGGAGATTCAAATGCTGGATTCCATCTTCCTCCACCCTCTTTTTCATTTCTCGTGTCATTAACTTTTATTAATTCTTCCTTAGAAATAGATTTTTTTGTTTCTCTCTCTTTGCATTACCGTGTGCCCCTAGTGTGGGGGTCTATGAGGGGATGACTCTCTTGCATCCGTGTTTATAAGATTTTCGCTATCTCGATCACATTTTCTTCCACCACATATCAACTCTCGTTTTGCACTGAATTGTAATGAATGCAGAGCATGGTCGCCCTGCTCATCCTTTCTCACCCAGGTGGGTGTGGCGTCGGTGTTCTTCCCTGAGACATGCAGTCATTTGGGGTGTCATTGTCTACGATATTCCTCAAACGAGAAAGCAACCAAAACAATGAGCTATAGATGGGAGGCATGATGAAAATTTATCTTTTGTGTTCTTGATCATGGAGAGGTCAAGGTGGCTGGGAGATAATTCTATGAGGTGAATTATATGATGGAATTGTACCCTTAAAAATAGATCAGAAGATAGAGGGAAAAGCCAGGGAGGTGACCTGCTAAATCACTCCTTCCTCTGGGCTGCCTCTCTTCCTTATTCCCTCTGCTATGACTGGACCCATCCCTCCATACTCTCATTAACTCCTTACTCATCTGTCTCCTGAAACAAGACTGTGAGCTCCTTATGAAAAAATAATTCTGCCTTTTCTAATCCGTGTACCCTTAGCGCCTAGCAGAGTTGCATTTCTTCATAGATGCTGAATACTTTTTAATTGAGTTGAATTGCGACAGCCTTTGGGATCAGAGACTTTATAACAACTTTCATTTGAAAATATTACTTTTTTTTCCTCGTGTGTTTATTTGCCTTTTGTTCTTGTTTGGCATTAAAAAAACTTTTGTTCTTGTTTAATCCTAACTGGTCTAAACTCTATTAATAAAAACTGAAGGTAGGAGAATAATCCTAATTGGTCTAAGCTCTATTAATGAAAACTGAAGGAAGGAGAACTGTCTGATCATGGGTAGGCCAGGATATGAAATTGATTGCCTGGAAATAGATTGCCTGGAAACTATTGAATTCCTAGTAAGAGAATCCCTAAAAGAGGGCAAAACTCCTGGAAAAGTGTGAGATCACTTGTTCAGAGTTTTAGCTTGTACAGTCACGTTGGCAGGTGAAAAAAGAAAAACTGATATCAACTGACATATACAAAAATGGTATTTATTATTTCACAGCATGAAATTCAACAACTAAGGTAGATTTGAGGGTGAATAGTTTCAATGTCTTCAAGAACCTGAGTTTTTTTCCATCTCTCTTCTCTGCTGTCTTTGGAAGAATATACACTCCATCCTCAGACTCATTCTTCTGAAGTTCACAAGCTTGTAGCCAGCAGCAACTGGAGTATTGCGCTTCCTTATTCACATTAAGTGGGGAAACAAGATTCCTAACCTTGAAATGTTCTTCCCTTTAGCCAATTTATGTTGACCCCAAGATGAATAATAGGTACCAACAGGGTGTGATATACTCACTGGCTTGTGGCTAGATTCCTAAAACCGTGAGTGGCAGAAAGGGAAAACTTCTCCCGATTGGCTAAAACCGAAGTGTCTCAACTGTGGCACTATTGAGATTTTAAGGCCAGATAATTCTTGTCCTGAAAACACTCTCCTCTGTATTAAAGGAGCAGCATCCTGGGTCACTAGATGTCAGTAGCATCCCTCCCCAGTTGTGACAAACAAAAATATCTCCACACATTGCTATACTTCCCCTTGGAGAGAAAGTCTCCTCCAGGTTGAGAACTACTGACTTAGACCAATCAACTAGAGTATTCGAGAATCAACCACAGTGTCAGTCATAATTAACTATCCCTCTCTTCACAGATTTTCTCCTTTGAGGAATAAACCTTTGAAGTTTATGTTTATCTTAAAATAAATGGTTCACTTACAAGATCTTTGCCATGATATGTCCATGCACAATCTAGTCTGTGATTTTTGCTTCTAAAAGTCAGAAAGTAGAGTCTACAAGGGCTACATGTCACCTATCTCCCTAATTTTAGCTCACACTAACTATGCCACTCTCTAGTATCGTGCCTCTTCAATGTCCAAATTGGAAAGGTGTTCTCTGAGGAGGGCAACCTGTTCCAGGGTTGTTGATGTCCCTGGAAGTAGAGAGACAGAGACAGAGATAGAGACAGAGGCACAGAGAGAAGGGTAGAGCAATGAGAGGGAAAAAAATATGAAGTGTGGTAGCAAGCGGAGTTCTCCATACTCTTGGAATAGTTACCATTTGCTTGGCTTCCATTCTGTGAACAGGCATTGTGCCGAATGCTTAAACTGCATTATCTTATTTAATTCACAATAACACATGTAATTTATGCATTTGTATATCGATTTTACAAATAAGGAAACTGAAGCCAAGAGATATTTTGTTCTTGCCTAAGGTCAGAAACTCTTGCATTCAAGCAGTGAGTATAACATAGAAACACAATTTGAACCCAGTCCTCTGCCACTATAAACTCGTTTTGTTTTAGTCCAATGTCTGCCAATAACTCTGTCATTCTCCATTTAGGAGCCCATCCATTGGAACTCCAACCTTCTAGGATTCCCTCATTCATGGGGACAGAGATACTGGACACAGGAAGCAAGAGCGGGGGTGGGGGGCTCTGAAAGGAAAGGGCGGTTATTAAATGAAAGTCTGGATCTGCCTTACAGACTCGTCCCCACAAGGCTGCCTTCTGACTCATGTGATAAATCCTGCTCCCTCAAGTCACTTTCTTCAGCCACAGCTGCACACAACACAGTAATCACCATCAGAGGGGTCATCTCCAAATTGCAAAGGACAGCACAGCAGAGGAAATTATAACAGATAACACACACTGCCTGTATATATCCGTCATGCAGACAAGAGCTGCATGCAGAATTCTACCCCATCCCCTGTACTTCTCCACTGCCTTCCATTTCTTTTCCAATTGCACTGGTTTGAACCACATTTTTTAAGAGTCTCCCAACGGGTCTCCCTGCTTTTTCTCTTCCCCCCTCCAATCCATTTTTCTTAATTGGATTAATTTTTTTTCCTAAGCCGCTGAACATTTCACTTCTCTGCTATCAAAAAATGAACAAACAAACCAATAAAGAATGATAATGAAAAGAAATCGAAGCATGGCTTTTCAGCTCTTTGTTGCAAAGCCCCTGGTACACTATCTCCATCCTTCCATGATCTGGTCTGACTGAGATCTCACTGCTGTCAGGCCTATTGGATTCTACCGCACTGAGCCTCTGCATCTTACATGTCCCACTGTCTTTGCCCATACTACTCCTTCTGCTTAGAATGCTCTCTGTTAACTCTGCGTCCAGTCGGCCCTGTTTTGGCAATCCTCCTTTCTCCTCCAATACTATTCGGAGAGGCCAGAGTCATTGCACCCATTTCTTGGGTGACCAAAAAGAGGATCAAAGCTGTAAAAGATAAGACCCAAGTCATGAAGTTTGGAGGCTGTAGAGCAAGGGACTGAAACCCACCTCTTCTGATCAAATTCTTGGTCTGGTGTCATAATATTCACTATTTTCACCATTCCATCCAAGCATAAATATGTATAGCCAAAACTGCACCCAACCCCTTTCTCCCAGCTGCATTATCTTCAGACTTCAGCCGGTAATATCAGCACAGCCCATTTAAGAGCATTATCAACAAGCCTCCTCTCCTGCTTCCTTTGTCCTAAGCTCAAAGGAACCATCTTCATGAGATTAATTCTGAAACGGCGGTAGCATGCGGATAGACGATGCCATCTCCAGTTTTCTTAATTGCATATTTGGGAAACCCATCCTGTGTCTGTTTCATATGGCATGCCATTTGGTGTTTATGACCATCATACTGGAGTTAACAGCATATGGGGAGTTCACCCACTCTGAATACTAAGCTTATCCAATCTTTCTCTCAGAACCAACATGAGAAATAACTATTAAAAATGATTACAATAATAGAGGGTCATATAAATGCCAAATGCAATAGCTATTCTTCATTCTAAAGTTTCTTAATATCTGCTCTCGACCGACATCATAAAAGCGGAGGAGGGGGAAGACAAGATATTATACATAAATAATTAGGAATGTTTCCTTAAGCTTTATTTCAAATTCTTCCATTAAGGGTTAAGATTCAATTTTAGGGTCAACTCGAAGGTGAGGCAAAGTTTTAAGGATAATTGAAGTAGAAATTGTGTGACCTTTGCAAAGACCCCTCTTTGTATTTATGCATTTTTCTCCAACCAGCAATAATAATAATATAAAAAAGATACAAGAATAACACTTAACTAAATCAGATGCAGATGGCTGTTTTATCAAGCAGAGGCAATTTTTATCATTTTAAAAGCTTTTGTTTTTGTAAGGGAAAGAAAATGGGCCATGTTCCCTTGTTTTGTTTTTTTTTTATTTTAAGAGAGGAAAAAACATATGTTTTTTAATTTGAAATGGAGTATTAATGGTGTTATCTCCCGAGAATTGCTGCGCTAGAGTGAATCATAGAAAATGGATTTACTTGCAAGCTTTCTGGTAAATTCTTCTCTGACTTAGAAAGTTAGTGGCATATTATATCAGCCTACCTTTCCAAGACAATACTGTACACACACTCCGAGAGTCAATTTCCTGAGCTTCTTTTACTAGATCATCTTGTTTCCTTTGTTTATATTATTGATTTAGGGAAAATCATTTGGTGAATATTGAGTGCTCACCTAAATGAGAAGATGGTAATGTGCGGCAAGTAGACAGAGAGGGATATAATATAACTGGGATAATAAAACCTTGTATCTGCACTGCAATTTATGGTTTGCATTATCCTATTTGAACCTCACTATACCTCTGAGAGTTATGGGGACAGAGACTATCATCCCGATTTTATAGATCGGAAGTGAAAGCATGGAGAGTTTAAGTGGCCCCCTTCCAATGTGCAGCTGGTAATTGAACCAGAACTAGAACCTTCATGAGTCAATCTCATGTTCCCTCTTCTGCACAAAGCTGCCTCTCCATTAACAACCACCCAAACAACTATTCAGAGACATTTAGGGAGCACCTACTGTTTACTTGCATTAGAGTTGAAACAGTGACAGACATAACAGTATTTTTAGGTACTGTCCCAGCGCACAAGGTGCCTACCATTGAGTCTAAAAGCAAGAGAGAAATGTATGAACTCTTCAGTGAGTAAGATATGACAAGTACATAAGTATGGACAACTGCAAGACCCATATAAACTGGTATATGGGAGGCCTTACTAGGGAATGAATAGAAAATTAAGGATGACATTAGCTAACATTTATGGAGCAGTTACCATGTTCCAGTCACTTGAGTTGTAACTTCTTTCACTCGTTGGACAAACATTTTACAGTTTTGACCCAACACTTACAGGAAAGAAATTCTAGTTCTGACACCTTTAATTAATGACCAGGAGCATGTGACTTCACCTTTTTGGGTCTCATTTTATTCATCTGAAAAAATTTGTTTAGAAAAAGTACCCAGTTTTTAAAGTTTCTGTAAATAGTGTGTACAATAAAAGAAAATACTGGCATATAATAATGGCCCTGTAATAATTTGGGGTGCTTTGGTGATACAGTTATTTTCATTATTATTACTCTGGTAAGAGCTGGAGATACAGAAATGAATACAAAAATGCCCCTTACCTTAAGAAATTTCATATAGTAAGAGATTCCCACATCCTTTCCACCCTCCCTCCTTCCTTCATTCCTTCCCCTCCTTCCTTCTTTCTTTTCTTCCTCTGTCCTTCTTTCCAATCCTTTTTCCGCTTGCCATTCCCTCCTTTCTTCCTTCCTTCATTATTTACTGAGTGTCTCTCTCATGCCAGACAAAGCACTAGGTTCTTGTTTTTTTCAAGAATGTCTTAGGCATTGATCAAGCCCTGAAGGTGTTTCAGTCTAGAGGAGAAATAATTCACAATAAAAAGTTATGATGAAGGGTACACCAAGATGCCAAGGGAGCACAGTTCAGCAACAAGGAGGTTCAAGAAAGTTATAGAAAGCTTCTCCCAAGATAGGAGAATTTTGTGGATCCTAAAATACAGTTGGGATATTGGCCAAATGAATGAGCATTTGTTATTTTACTAGGTTTGAGCAGTGTTATTCTACTAGAAAGCTGGAGCCTAGAGCAACTGCATGCTGCCCAGGGTCCTGCAGGCACTAACTGGCCAAGCTGGATTGCTCCACTCGAAACTCTCTCCACCTAATCCAAATCTTTCTTTCTTTCTTTCTTTCTTTCTTTCTTTCTTTCTTTCTTTCTTTCTTTCTTTCTTTCTTTTTTCTTTCTTTCTTTCTTTCTTTTTTCCTTCCTTCCTTCCTTCCTTCCTTCCTTTCTTTCTTTCTTTCTTTCTTTCTTCCTTCCTTCCTTCCTTCCTTCCTTCCTTCCTTCCTTCCTTCCTTCCTTCTTTCCTTCCTTCCTTCCTTCCTTCTTTCCCATCTTAGACCTCAGTGTTTCCAGCTGTAAGATCCCAGGGATTAGTCTAGTGTTTTCAGGTGTGTTTTACCTTGAATATTAAAAACTTTCATAGTTGATGGAGCAGTTGCCTACAGGTCTCCATTTGGGGTCTCGTCACTATTTCTATCCTTTCCTTGAGGATTGTATTTTATCCCAAGTCTTGAAACATCACTAAAGACTCCCAAATGTACTCAGTCACAAATTCTTTCTAGTTTGAGACTCATCTATTAAACTCAGAAAATAAACTTGAATATCTAGTAGATATTTCAAATGTAACACCTCTAAAATAAAAATCTTTATTTTTTTCCTCCTCAAAGCCCTGTCATCCCCTAATCAATTAATGGGGCCAACATTCACCTAAGCTGGCTCAGCTTAGAAATCTTTACTCTTACTCTCTGGTGCCATCTAACTGCTTCCCAAATATTCTATACTCTAATGAAACAATGCAGATCAAGGCACCATACATCTATGGCTATTAAAAACTATTAGGTAAGAAGTTAATAGGGGAACTTCATAGAGAATGAGTCACAAAAATGGCACCCTAATGCACTGATCAATCTTAACATCATTAAAGAGTGACCACTAGACCATGTGTCCCCTGGAATGTAACAGGAATTCCCAGTCACCATCTATGCACCTGAGTG
Organism: Leptonychotes weddellii; assembly: GCF_054177405.1. NCBI lineage: Eukaryota > Metazoa > Chordata > Mammalia > Carnivora > Phocidae > Leptonychotes > Leptonychotes weddellii. The sequence continues at coordinate 66,706,089 of NC_138382.1, forward strand.
TAATCAATTCTCTAGATATAGCTTTCAGATCTTAGGAAATACAAGGGATAGAGGAACATGTATGATGATACCACAAATATACAAGCAGACAACTACAGAATATGGGAAGGTCTATATGACAAAAACCCTAGTTTTAAAAAAAAAATAAAAATAATGTTAATTTTTTATAAGAGATGGAAGAGTTTCCTTTTATAAGTAATTTAAAAGGAGTCAAAACCAATCTGTACTACAAAAGATAGAGTGGTGGTTGCTTTCAGGGAATACTGACTAGAAAGGGTCATGCAGTTCAAAATTACCTGGTTCATAATCTGTGAGGTTCTTTTTTTTTTTTTTAAAGATTTTATTTATTTATTTGAGAGAGAGAGAATGAGAGACAGAGAGCATGAGAGGGAGGAGGGTCAGAGGGAGAAGCAGACTCCCCGCCAAGCAGGGAGCCCGATGCGGGACTCGATCCCGGGACTCCAGGATCATGACCTGAGCCGAAGGCAGCCGCTTAACCAACTGAGCCACCCAGGTGCCCCTGTGAGGTTCTTATATGGCCATGCAAAATTTATTAACTCTGTGCGTCAGATTTATGTAAATTATACCTCAAACAAAAACTTTAATTTATATAAAGAGGGAGAGAAGACTATTACAGATTAAAGTAGACTTAAGAGGGCGCCTGGGTGGCTCAGTTGGTTGAGCGACTGCCTTTGGCTCAGGTCATGATCCTGGAGTCCCTGGATCGAGTCCCGCATCGGACTCCCTGCTCGGCGGGGAGTCTGCTTCTCCCTCTGACCCTCCCCTCTCTCATGCTCTCTGTCTCATTCTCTCTCTCAAATAAATAAATAAAATCTTTTAAAAAAAAAAATAAAGTAGACTTAAGAGACATGTCAGTCTAGTTCAATGTGCAAATCTTGTTTGGATTCTGATTTGGGGAAAAAAACTTGTAAAGCACATTTTTTGATACAATGGGGGCATATTGAACACAGATTAGACATTATATAACATTAGGAACCTCGTAATTCTGCTATGTGTGCTAATAGTAATATAGTAACAAAAATAACAATGACGAGATAGACGAAGAAGAGGAAGAAATAGTCATGGTCTGTTAGAGATACCTACCGAATTAATTACTGGTAAACACGATAGGATGTGTGATATTTACCTCATAGAACTTTAGGGCAAGGGCCAAAAAAACTATATATAGTCCATAAGTTAAATCAACCTTCCACCTGTTTTTGTCAATAAAGTGTTAATAGAACTCACCCATTCCCATTCGTTTCCATATTGTCTAGGGATGCTTTGGCATCACAATAGCAGAATTGTATAATTGTAATAGTAATTTCTGTCTTCAAGACTGAAAATATTAACTATCTGGCCTTTATGGAAAGTTTACCAACCCCTGCAGTGAGGACAGAGTGACAGAAGAAAAAAAAAGAAAAGAGGAAGGAAGGAAGGAAGGAAGGAAGCAAGCAAGCAAAGAAGGAAGGAAGGAAATGAAGACGCAGGGAAGGAAGAAGAGAAGAAAGAGTACAGGAGGAAAAAGGAAAGAGAGAACCATGGAATGTTGATAAACTGGGTAATGACACATACAAATTTATTTTTCTAGTCTCTCTACTTTTATAAATATTTGAAGAATTCTATAATATTTTTTTATGTATCTTAAATGTAACCATGTTTTACCATAATGTAAACATCACCATCACCTGGAATACTTCAATGGCTTCTAACCATACTTCCAGCATCCTTACTTGTCCTCCTACCCTCTTCCCACTATACTTAAGCCAAGTGATCCCTTTAAAATGTAAATTGAATCATGTCACTGTGTATTAAAATCTCCAGTGGAAACCCTAAAAGTCTTTGAAAAAATTCCACACTTCAGTCTACAGCATGACGGTAAGTGAACTGGCATCCCCCAAGCTCATGGACTTCATTTTCTAATACTCTCTGCAACAGCCTCTTCTTACTCTTCATGGTCAACTCCAAACATATCCCCAAATCAGGACCCATTAACATGCTATTTTACCAGGAAACACTCTTATCTGCCTCTTTGATTTCTTCTATCATTACAGATCTCACTGGAGAAGTCTTCTACCTTATTAAAAGAGCCATCTTCCCCAATTAATTTGTAATCTCTATTACCTTGCACTGTTTGATTTTCTTCAAAGCATTTACTTGTAGCTTTGTGCTTTTTTTTTTTTTTATCCACTAGAAAGTAAGACTACATGTAAATGGAAACTAACCTCTCTTATTCCTTACTTCATTTCAGTTGTTAGAACAGAAGCAGAGCAGAGGGAGTGAAGAAGGAAAAAAAGGAAGGAAGGAAGGAAGGGAAAGAAAGAAAGAAAAAAGGAAAAAAGAAAGAAAAAGAAAAGAAACTAGCGTATTCAAAATAAGCATACAGAGCTATTCTAAAAGAATTCTAAAACATAAAGATCCATGTGAGGTCAAAGAAGCAGAATGCTGATAGTTATAAGAAGCTCTACAGGGCCCAAGTCCAAGAGGGATAGAAAAAATAGCAGTTCACCATGATTCAGCTCACCAGACTCTTACAGAACCCTTACCTGGTAAAAGGTGTGATATGATACTAGGAACTAGGTGTATAGAAATATGTAAGGCAAATTCCTTTATACTCAATGACAATAATGGTGAGATTAATAATAGCTCATGTGCTAACCAGTATTGATCATTTCCCATGTTCTGGGCCCTATTCTAAGGACTCCACATGCATTATCCCATCAGCATTTCTTTCTCACAACACTATAAGTTCTATTAGAATCTTCATTTTTAAAAAACAGAACTTAAGATGCAAGGAAATAGTGATTCACCAAGAACCAGTAGGCGAAATACTTGTAAGCAGCAACCAATATAAAAGACAGTGTTAGTGAAGTATTTGCTAAATCCCTCTGTAGGATTGAAAGATTGGCATGATTTATCAGGACATGTCAGAGAAGGCCTCATGGATAAAGCAGCAGCATTTGGTTTGGGCCTGCTGGGATGAGAAAGGTATTGCTACCTGGAGACTAGAGTGTTGGGAAAGCCATCAGTTGAGTGCTTAACAGCTTGAGCTGTAGAATCTGATAGTGCTTAAGAGTTGGGATCTCATCCTGATACGTACAAGTTCTGTGACTCTATGATTAAGATCTCAGCCCTAATTTCCCCCCTGGGTTGTATGAACAATTAAGTAAACTTTGCATTTGAAGCTCAGTACCTGGTACACAGTAATCACTGAAATTTTTTCAGCTGTCACTCCTTCCAATTTAGGAACAGTAAGTATAGGAAGCATATCACCAAAGAAATCTGGCATGATACAAGTCTGTGAAAAGTAATCTGGGATCAGTTTGCTGTAAGTAATGAACGAGAGAAGCCTAGACTCTGTTTCAGACTCACATAAAGGGGGCTGAGTGCACAAGGGAGGAGATTCTGGGGAACTGTGGTTTTTGAGGTGAGCTCAACAGGGTATGTCAAAGTGTTAGGTATTATTTTTTATCATTATTATTAAACACAGTTCATGACTAGATAAAACAAAACCTCATTAGGAGTCAAAAGCAGCCCCGTGAGACCTCTGTAGAAGCAGTGATGATATTTTTAGAAAGAGCACACCCCAATTTATTTTTGGAAATATCACTCAAACAACACTGGGGAGAATGGGTGAAGGGAGCTGAAACTTAAGTCAGGGGATAATTCTGAAGGTTTTTGAAATCAGGCAAGCAGTGAGCCCCTGAACAAGGAGTTGCAGAAAATTCAAGAAGATGAGGGTGATTGGACAAGCACTGGATTCAAAAAGGAAAAAAAAAATGATGGCAGAAGAAAAACTGAAAATCATAAAAATAAAATTCAGACATTGGTTTTAATAAAAATCAATTCTGAATTTCCAAAAGTTCTGAAATTACCCAAAACAACCCTTTGGGCAACTGGATTTACTCCAGAAGACCCACACATCATTCAGGGCCTAGAGTTGGTGACATTGGTGACAAGTCTGAGAATGTTAAGACCTCCTATCCCAGGGTACTGTTGGTGATTTTGCTGCAGTATATCTCATGTAGCTAAGAAGACAGAAAAATAGGCATTAAAATGTCAAAGTTGAGTATCAGAGACTGGCATTCAGGAAAGGTGAGTGGGGGTAACCAATTAAGACTTTCCTTCATAGTACATCATATTCTTTCACATCACAGCAGAAAACTCTGTCTTTGAAGCTTCATAAACCTCTGTCTTCCATGGAAGTGTTTACTGAAACAATTCTTCCCAATAGACTGCATTGAGTACCACTGTACAAATGATTGTACACTGGGCAAGGTGGGTGATTTCAAGAACAAAGTCCAGGCCTTTTACCGACATGGCTTCTAGTCCTGCATTGCCCAATACAATAACCACTAAACACGTGGGGCTAGGGAGCACTTAAAATGTGACTAATCCAAATTGAGATGTGCTATAAATGTAAGAGACACTCCAGACTTCAAAGATGTCCAATGAAAAAAAATGTGAAATACCTTCTTAATATTTTTATCTATTACATATTGAAATAATAGTGTGTTGGATATATTGAGTTAAAATATATTGTTTAAATTAATTTATTCTTTTTCTTTTTTACTTTTCTAATGTGGCCACTTGAAAAAAAATTGCAGCTGGCTCTCATGTTGTGGCTCTAGATTTCTATCGGATGGTGCTGCTCTAGACTCTGGCCAACTGGACTTCTTGCTCCCCCTAGAATAACTGGTATATACAGGGGCACCTGGGTGGCTCAGTCATTAAGCATCTGCCTTCGGCTCAGGTCATGATCCCAGGGTCCTGGGATGGAGCCCCGCATGGGGCTCCCTGCTCAGCAGGAAGCCTGCTTCTCCCTCTCCCACTCCCCCAGCTTGTGTTCCCTCTCTCGCTGTGTCTCTCTCTGTCAAATAAATAAATAAAATCTTAAAAAAAAAAGAAATTTGGATATATAAAAGGGAGACACTTATCCCTTTGCTTCTGCATTTGTGATATTATAGCTACTAATGTAGACTGTCAACAGCTCTGGACAGAGGGGGAAAAAAGATGAAAAAAAAAAAATTCCTAAGAATAGGGAAGGTTAGACTTGGAATAGAGGCCATGAAAGAGAAGTTAATAAAACATGTATCCATGTACAAGACAGCTGAGAGACAGAGACAGAGAAAGACAGAGGTTGAAAAATGCTGATTTGCTGTTCATGCTAGGGAATAGCACACAGTCCAATTGATCCGATTTTAGATGTATTACTCAAAGTAGGCTAATTCCTATAATGTACAATCTTCAACTTTCAATGGCTTGATGAAATAAAAGCTTAAAGTTAGGGGCGCCTGGGTGGCTCAGTCGTTAAGCATCTGCCTTCCGCTCAGGTCATAATCCCAGGGTTCATCAGGCTCCCTGCTCGGCGGGAAGCCTGCTTCTGCCTTTCCCACTCCCCCTGCTTGTGTTCCCTCTCTCGCTGTGTCAAATGAATAAATAAAATCTTTAAAGAAAAAAAAAAAGCTTAAAGTTATTTTTCCTGCACAGTATGATCCAATGTGGAGAGTCAGAAGTTGAGGGCCTGCTCTGCTTCATTCAAGGTCCCAGACTCCCTTAATTTTGTGTCTTCTCCCTCTGTTAGGTCATAGGAGAACTCTCCAACCAGCTAGTGCAAGAGGAATAAGAGGCATTGGGAGGTTTATTAATGGGGCAGTTCCAGAAGTGTCATATGTAACTTCCATTCACATCCTATTGAACCAAACTTAGTCATATGGCCACATCCAACTTTAAAAGAAGGGTAGGAAACACAGCCTAGATTTGGGTTAAAGAAGAGGAAATCAAATATGTTGGCGAATACTGGAGTCTCTCGCACAATGGAGCACATGTAGGTTAGGGCTTTCGATCATTTGTTCTTTGGTTCATTCCTTTAAGACAGGATTTCTCAACCCTGACACTCTTAGGCTGGACAATCCTTTGTTATTCAGGGTTATTCAGTGCCTTGGAGGATGTTTCCCAGCATCCTGGCCTCTCTCTTTACATCACAGTAGCACTCCCTCCCACCCCAGTCATGTCAATAAAAAAAGTCTTCAAATATTTCCATTTGTCCGGGGATAGTGGTGGAGGGGATTGCCCCTGGTTTGATGTCATATTCCTTTATTGAGTATTTTCTGAATGCCATGAAATATCTATTTGTTAGAGTGGTAGAATTATAGAATTCTTTATTTAATGACATCAGGAGGTTTGTTCCCCCTGATCCTTTATACACAGCTGTCCCTCAAGCATCACAGCAGGGAGAATCCAACTATCAACAACAGATCTCATCTCAATGTTCAGCCCATTCACTTGCCTGCACATATTTATCTCCACTTTCATCTCTCTGGTTCTCCTGTCTTGTATTCATTGATTTGCCTCTTGATTATCTTCTATTTTAAACCCCCTCAGTCATCTCATTCTGTAATATTGAGTTCACCTTCCCACAAGACAATCTGTCTCCTCTTCTCTAAAGGAATAGGAATCACACAAGAACTAAAAGCATCATATCTCAAGGATGTAAAAAAAAGGGGGGGCACCTGGGTGGCTCAGTTGGTTAAGCGACTGCCTTCAGCTCAGGTCATGATCCTGGAGTCCCAGGATCAAGTCCTGCATCGGGCTCCCTGCTCAGCAGGGAGACTGCTTCTCCCTCTGACCCTCCCCCCTCTCATGCTCTCTCTCTCTGTCTCATTCTCTCTCAAATAAATAAATAAAATCTTTAAAAAAAAAAAATACTAATGTTGTAATTCCCACATCCTACTGCCTTGGCAGACATCACTAATCAACCTTGATACTCTTTCCTCCTGAGCCTGGAATCCACCTCAGGATCCAGGAGCACATGAAGCAGTCACTACTGATTGAACAGGGTTGTAACAAGAGATTACAATTATTTGGTCTCCAAGTTCTGGTCCAACTCCTTCATTTACAGAGAAAAGGAAACTGAGAACCAGATGATGAAACAGATTGCCCAGGCCGCACAGCATTTTGGCTTTCTGGACTCTTGTTTCTTCTCCTGCCCCTGTGGTGTGAATTAATGAAGTTTGCCCAAGTCCTGTGGAAGTGAAGCCTTGAAAAAGGGTTGCTAGAAGCAGGACTTAGAAGGGTGCTGGGGTGAACTTGAGCTTAACCAGATTCTCTTCCCTTTTTCTCCTAACCAGCTTCTCTTTCTTTTTTTCTGCTTTTTTGAACAACAAAGTATACTCTAGTATATTGAGCAGAGAGATTGGAGGGGTATAATTACCCCTGCCACGCTGGTTTTCAGGAGATCAAAGAAAAAAGAAGATTCTGAATGCTAACTAAATGCCTGAATTTAAAATTCAAGAAAAATAAGAAGCAGTCACACGAAAATAGGGTTAACTGCAGCAGAATTTTCTGAGGTGAATGTGGTAGGTATATTTGAATGAATGATAGGATTTGAGATTCAATGTTAGGCAGAGTCTTTTTAGAAAAAAAAATCATCAGAGTCTGGTGGGAAATCAGAGGCTGTTTATGCTTTATCATTTGTATACAATAAAATACATGGGGGAGAAAACTTGACCGTGGTTCATTTTCTCATCTGGGTTTTATTTCTCTGCTCTCAGCATTCCTGGCTAAGGCTCGTACCATCCATGTTTATGTGAAATGGGCCAGGGCTCTCATCTTGCCTTTCGATAATTACAGGTCTCCCCAGGAAAATGGCTTTACAGAGGAATTTTATACAGGTTTTAAAGATTTTATTATGAAGGACTCAGCCCTTCCACAATTATTAGTTTTTGTTTGTTTGTTTTTTAAAGATTTTATTTATTTATTTGAGAGAGAGAATGAGAGACAGAGAGCATGAGAGGGAGGAGGGTCAGAGGGAGAAGCAGACTCCCTGCTGAGCAGGAAGCCCGACGCGGGACTCGATCCGGGGACTCCAGGATCATGACCTGAGCCGAAGGCAGTCGCTTAACCGACTGAGCCACCCAGGCGCCCACAATTATTAGTTTTAAAAGGTGCTTTGTAGCCACTGCTGGTAGAACAGCTGTTGATCCCTTTACAATGGGAAGCCTGACCCTCTCATACCCACGTGAGTGCTGTACCTTGGTACCTTTTCAACTGATACACTAATGTGGTGAAGCAAAATGATCATTTTCCTGATTGGGAGGCCTCGTATCCCCACTAAGGGTGACAGAATAAACTGGAGGCCGATGGGCAATAGTAACCACAAATTTCACTTTGGTTGTAACAGTTACATTGGAGGCTGTAATGAACTTCACACAGGTGCATGGAGTTTGCTCAAGAGGCATTTGCTAAACTTGTTAAATAGACAACCTTCTAAGTATCTATTCACGCAGTCATCTCCTCTCCATCATCTCTGCCTTAGCCACCACCTCCTTCCATTGGCACTACGGAGACAGCTTCCCAATGGGTATCTCTCCAGTGTGTTTGCTCCCATGCCATAATTATTTGGCGCCAATCTCTCCCGTGCTACAGCAGTGAATCCAAACTGTACCATATGTATGCCAAGCCCCTGGCAATCTGGTTCATATGTGCTTTGTCTCTAAACTTGCTCCCACGTGAACCTCAGGAACCAGCCTAACAAATTTATGAACATATCTCATTTGGCAGAATAAAACAATTTATGGCATGTATTTCAATGCAATTGTATAGTCCCAAAAAATGGCATGGAAGGTTTCGAGCCAGACAGATATGTATGAGTTTTAATGTTTTTTTGTTTCTTCACTTGGTGAATGGCCTTGAGAAAACCATTTAACTTACTGGAATCCTGTGTCCTAAAATGAGCATAATGAGGAGGAGAAATGGATGGAAGGGGTCAGACACAATAGCTGGCATATCATTGCTATGCCACAGAAAAAGGAACTTATATTTCCTGGAGACTACTGGAGCCCAGGCAAGGGTAGGGGTATGGGATGCCACAGGGCTGGAAGGGCATTGGCAGGAGGGTAGGGGCTTAGTCTGGAGGTGATGGAGGTCACTGAAGAGTCTTGAACAGCAGAGCAACATGGTCAGAGACATGCTTAGACAGATAAACCTGAAAGAAAGGATAGGGGAGAGACCAGAGGAAAATTTGGAGCTCAGTTAGAGGCTCTTGTAATAATCCAGGTAAGAGTTAACAAGGGAACTGAGGTGCTTATAATGGAAATAAAAAGAACAGTCCAAATGTGAGAAAGACTGCAGCTGTTCTTAGGGAATGAACATTTAGTCAATTATTACTATGTGGGGAACACTGTACTTTTTGTTAATTATTGCTGTGTTCTGGCTTGTAAACCCAATAATTATTTTGATGTTTAGACAAGAAAATTTGTCTCATCCAAAGCAAATTTTGTTAGCAAATAGGGTCAGGTGAATTTTCTATGGCCACACTACAGTAGATGTTGGAACCAAGATTAGAATGTAGATTGGTTAAAAAAATAGAACTACCCTGCAATCCAGGAATTGCACTACTGAATATTTACCCAAGAAATACAAAAACATTAATTCAAGTGATACCTGCACTGTGATGTTTACTGCAGCATGATCTACGATAGCCAAACTATGGAAGCAGCCCAAGTATCCATTGGTACATGGATGGATAAAGAAGATGTGGTATATAATGGAATAATACTCAGCCATAAAAAGTAATGAAATCCCGGGGTGCCTGGGTGGCTCACTTGGTTAAGTGTCTGCCTTTGGCTCAGGTCGTGATCCCAGGGTCCTGGGATTGAGCCCCGCGTCGGGCTCCCTGCTCAGTGGAGAGCCTGCTTCTCTCTTTCCCTCTGCTGCTCCCCCTGCTTGTGTGCTTGCTCTCTCTCTCTCTGTCAAATAAATTTTAAAAAATTTTTTAAAAAATAATGAAATCTTGCCATTTGCAATGACATGGATTTAGCTAGAGGGTATAATGGTGAGTGAAATAAGTTAGAGAAAGACAAATACCTTATGATTTCACTCCTATGTGGAATTTGAGAAACAAAACAAATGAACAACGGAAAAGAAAGAGAGAGACAAACCAAGAAACAAAACTCTTAAGTATAGAGAACAAAACTGATGGTTACCAGTGGGGAGGTGGGGGGAATGAGTGAAATAGGGGATGGGGATTAAAGAGTATATTTGTCATGATGAAAAAATAAAACAAAATAAAATGATAAAAAAAGAAGGAATGTAGGTTGGTCTGGATCCAAAGTTTATGTGCTTTCCACTCGTGTGTTCTACCACACTGCCTTCTGGAAAGGCATGTGCTAGAGTACTTTGCTTTGCTAGGAAAGGTGTGACAAGAGCACGAAGTTCGTGGAGGAATGTGGTAGGAGATGAAGCCATCCACACAGACAAGGATTAGATCCCACGAAGCCTAGTGTGCCATATGGTGTAGTCAGACCCTGTGGTAATGTGGAATGCTTAAGGAGTTTGTGAAGTTAAGAAACAGGAACGTGAGAACAAACCAAGGCAGGGGGAGATAGGTTGGGGATTGTTGCAAAAATTCAGGCAGGAAAATAGAGTAGCTTGAATGAAGGTAGGGCAGTGGGGATGGAAGTATACTTATTATAAAAGCAATATATTGTCAATGAGTAAAAACAAGCTTCTAAACAATATGAATCCCACTCTGTGTTCAGAAGATAAAGAGATATATCTGTATCTTTATATGCGTCTCTCTGTCTCCCTCTGTGTGTGTGTGTGTGTGTGTCTGTCTGTCTGTCTCTGTGATGTCTTCATAGATAATCCTGGAGTGAGAGGATGAGTGGCATTTTTTTTCCTGCTTTTTTTGGTTATAGCTAATACATTTTAAGTAATTCCTGTATCAGGAACTATGCTAAGAACTTTATGGCCATTTGCTTATTTAATAATTATAATGGTATCATGAAGTAGATATTAATATAACTATCATAATCACTATCATTATTCTTATTATCCTTATCTTACTGTGAAATCACATTTTATGGAAAGCAAGCAACTTGCCTAGAGCAACTATGCTCTGAATACATAGTTGAATGGATGAATGCAGATTGTATATATTTTAGTGGTAGGGGGAAAACCCCAACTTATGCCTGCATGCCTCCATGGATTAATCTTTTAACCACTATGTAATATTTTATAATTCATCTCAGTTTATTTGAGTCAAAATACAGCTTGAACAAAATAGGTTTAAACCACATGGGTCCACTTATTTGTGGATTTTTTAAAAATAAATACAGTACAGTACTGTAAATATATTTTTTCTTCCTTGAGATTTTCTTAATAACATTTTCTTTTCTCAAGCTTATTCTGTTGTAAGAATGCAGTAGATAATACAGATAATGTGAGTGTTAATTGACTGTTTATGTTATTGGTAAATCTTATGGTCAACCGTAGTCTATTAGTAAAGTTTTGAGGGAATCAAAAGTTATATGTGGATTTTCTGTTGTGTGGGGCTTGGTGCCCCAAACCCCGCATTGTTCAGGAGTCAATTGTAAAATACATTGTACGTATTCGAAAACTGATTCACACAGGCTATAAAACATTTGTTACAAATAATATTGTTATCTAGCTCTCACTTGTTCACAGAAAAAAATGGCCATTTTGTCTCTTTTTAAACTTTTATTACAAAAGAAATTCATGCATACGGTACAAATTTAAATCATGTAAATAATAAAATAATGAAAAAGAGAGTCTCCCTGAAAAGTCAGCTTCACATTTACACCCCAAAGAACACTACTGTGGGCTGTTTGTATGTGTGTATGTGTGTAAGAATCTTTCCAGAAATGTTGAAAGCACAAGCAAGCATATATATCCGTATGTATCCATTATTTAATTCGTTAAAAACAGATGAGGTCATACTATACACTGTTTTGTACATTGAATTTGTTGTTTTTCTCTAAATGTGGATTAGAGATTCTTCTATAATTGCACATAAGAAAATTCTCAATCTTTTTGTAGACTCTCAAAAATGAGACAAAAAGCAGAAACAGACCCATAAATACAGAGAACAAACTGATGGTGGCCCGGGGCGTTGGGGAGTGGGGAGATGGACAAAATGGGTAAAAGGGAATAGGAGATACAGGCTTCCACTTATGGAATGAATAAGTCATGGGGATAAAAGGTGCAATGTAGGGAATATCATCAATGGTGAAGTAATAGCATTATATGGTGACAGATGGTAGCTACACTCATGGTGAGCATAGCATAACCTATAGATTTGTCCAATCACTATGCTATACATCTGAAATTAATGTAACATTGTGTATCAACTATACTTCAATAAAAAAAGAAAATCTCAGTCTTTTGAATGGTATCAAGAATTGCATGGGTGTACCTTAATTAATTTGATTGGTCTTTTATAGATATTCAAAACAATTCTTACATGTATCTGACCAATAGTATAGAGATTAAATTACTAGATAAAAGAATCTGTACATATTTAATTTTAATTGAGGTGGACAAATTGACTGTATACATATATATTTCCATCAGCAATACATGAGAATGCCTGTTTCCCTTTATACTTGCTAACACTTTTTGATCTTTAGCAAAATGATAAATAAAAATGGTGTCTACTTATTATTTTAATTTGCTTTCCTTTAATAATGAGAAATTTTGGCAATCTTCTATACATGTTCACTGGCTATTTGTGTGTGTCTGTGCATGAGCGAAATTTTCTATGAACTGCTTTTTTTATGCCTTTTCACTTTGGGCAATAGTCATTTTTTTCCAACACTTCCTTAAATATTAAGGGAATTAGCTATTTTTCCTATGTTGCATATCAGATTCTCTTGTCCTGCCTTTTTATTTTGGTTATGATTCTAAATACTATACAAAGTATTTATGTATGTATAGTGAATAATCTAGGGATGCCTGGCTGTTTCACTCAGTAGAGCATGTGAATCTTGATCTCGGGGTTGCCAAGTTTGAGCCCCATGTTGGCTGTAGAGATTACTTAAAAATAAAATCTTTAAAAAAAAGGAGTCTATATTTTGGTAGTTTGTGGTTTTAGGTAAAATATGTTAAGACCTTCCCAACTCAAGACTTTTTTTTAATGGTATTTTTCTCTTTATGTTTGAGGTTTCCCACTTAACCTTAAATCTTTGTTCCATCTAGAATTTATTTTGGTGTGAAAAATAACAAGGGGATTTAGTTTTCACTTCTCTGCTCACTCCAAATGGCTAGCCTCTTGTCCAAAATCTATTCAGTAAACCATCTTTCCCTCACTTTTGAAACTCTATAATAATCCTCTTGATCAATGTACATTTGGTCCTATTTGGAGAATTTCTATTATGTTCCATTAATTTGTTAGTCTTTTCCTGCTACAGTAGAACATAGTTTTTACTACTATATCCTTGTAATGCATTTTAATATCTGATGGTGCTAGGCCCCTCTCATGTCCTCTTGCTGTCCATAATGGGCCTCACAATTACCTCATGCTTATTTTCCAGATGGATTTTGGAGTTACATATTCAAGTTCTAAGGTGAAATATTAAAATATTTGTTGGGGTTTCCATCAATATTTAGATTAATATAATTGATTTTTTAAACCATTTACACCTTCTTATCCAAGAATAAAGTATGCCTTTTTATTTACTATGGTCATCTTTTATGGTTATCAGTGGAGTTTTATAGTTTTGTTTTTTTTTCATATATGCTTTGTACATATCTTAAATTTATTTCTGGGAAATTAATCCTTATTACTTTTATAAATCAGGTATGTTCTTACGTTAAATTTATATTAATACAATATATAAGTGTTATTGAAATTTTGTTAACAATTCTAACCAATTATCTTATAAATTATCTTAACTTCTAATAATGTAATCATTTCTCTGAATTTTTAATGATATAAAGTCATTTTATGTGTTGATAATAATTTTCTTTTTTTTTTAATTTTTTTATTCTTATGTTAATCCCCATACATTACATCATTAGTTTTAGATGAAGTGTTCCATGATTCATTGTTTGTGCCTAACACCCAGTGCTCCATGCAGAATGTGCCCTCCTCAATACCCATCACCAGGCTAACCCATCCTCCCACCCCCCTCCCCTCTAGAACCCTCAGTTTGTTTTTCAGAGTCCATCCTCTCTCATGGTTCGTCTACCCCTCCGATTTCCCCCCCTTCATTCTTCCCCTCCTGCTACCTTCTTCT
>NC_138382.1:66720627-66742117 GCF_054177405.1 Leptonychotes weddellii
TGTATCTTTGGGGTAAATACCCAGTAGTGCAATTGCTGATCATATGGTAGCTCTATTTTCAACTTTTTGAGGAACCTCCATACTGTTTTCCAGAGTGGCTGCACCAGCTTGCATTCCCACCAACAGTGTAGGAGGGTTCCCCTTTCTCCGCATCCTTTTTTATGTATCTCATTTTCTTCTCTAAATGCAATGGCTAATACTTCCAGAACAATATTAAATAATAGTCAATGAGGTATGTTCCTTCCTTATTCTTTATCATAATGGAAAATCTTCTATTATTTAAAAAAAAATCAACCTTTTGTTTGACAAAGGGTTAAGGAAGTATCCGTCTATTTCCTATTTTATTAAGCACCAAAAAAATCAGGTATAGACGAATTTTATCACTTTTCTGTTTTGGTGTTTATTGAGATAATCACATGCTGAGTCTTTTCCCCTTGATCTAGTAAAATATTGAATAATATTGATTCATACTTATCTTGAATAGTTCTTTCCTTCCTAGGTGAAAAAAAAAATCTACTGAGTTATAATGTGTTAATGTGTTAATTCATGTGAAGGTGGGCTCTATTTGCTAAGAATTTAGGGTTTTTAAATCAATATTCAGAGCTGGGATATGTCTACATTTCTCTATTTTGTCCTAATTACTTAGTTTGGGAATCAGTATTGTCTTTTTCCAGCCACTCCCTGCTTGCTCAACATACACAAGCACTGTTTTTAAAGTAGATAGTTAATGGATGGTCTAATTTTTTCCCCATACAACCACCTTTCATTTTTATTTATTAATTCTACTGTGTTTCTGTTTTCAAAATCATTAATTTTGATTTTTACTTATTAATTCCCACCTTTTGCCATCCTTTTATTTTTCATTTTCTAACATTTTAGTTGAATAATTAATTCATTTATCCTCATGCTTTTTAAATATGGTAATGTGTATACAGCTATGACTTGTTCCCTGAGCGTAATTATAACTTTATTACATAAGGCCCTATATATGCACTTTCATTATTGCTATTTGCCACATATTCAGCACTTTTAGCTGTGCTTTTCTCTTTGTTCTGGGGGTCATTCAAAGAAGAGGGTGGGATCGTGAGGATTTTGATTTTGTTCCTGTCCTTACAAACCCATTATGATTTTATTGTGATCAGAAAATGTGATCTATTTAAGCCATTTACACCTTCTTGTATAAGAATAAGGGATGTCTAGGGGCACCTGGGTGGCTCAGTCGGTTAAGCATCGCACTCTTGGTTTCAGCTCAGGTCATAATCTCCTGAGTGGTGAGATGGAGCCCCAAGCAGGGCTTCAGGCTCAGCGGGAAGTCTGCTTGAAGATTCTCCCTCTCTGCCCCTCCCCCCACCTCTAAAATAAGTAAATAAATCTTAAAAAAAAAAGAAATGTCTTTTTATTTAGTATACTCTTTTGTGGTTATGAGTAAAGTTTTACAGTTTTATTTTTTCATATAAGCCTTGTACACATCTTGTTAAGTTTATTTCTAGGAAATTAATCTTCATTATTACTTTCATAATAAATATTTTCTTACATTAAATTTACATTAACAATATAATTACTTGTGTTACTGAATTTTACTAACACTTCTGACCAATTATCTTATAGATTATCTTACTTTTTATAATTTAAGTCATTTCTATGAGTTTTTAATGTTATAGTGATTTTTCTACCTTTGATCAATTATTGACATTTTAATAGCAAACAAATACAAGACTGAGATATGCAAATGTTCAATAGGCACTTGTAAAGAATGGTATAGAATTAATATACACTATCTCCTCTGGTATAGAATTAATAATATCTGCCTCGCTGGTTACTATATTTATCTCATCCTTTTCTTCTACTTGAACTGTCTTTCTGAAGCTGAGAGTTCAGTTAAAAAGCCCTACCTATGTTGTTTTATGTAATTTTGACATTTTCTACATTTTTTTCTTAATATCGATGCTGTGATATTAGGAACATAAAAAGCCATGATTTTGAGATCCCCATTGTTGTGTCATTAGAAAACCCCCTTTCTTTGTCTTATTTAGTTCTTTTTCCCCCTGGTTTCAATTTTTTTTCTGCTTGCAACTTAATCCCTGGTACATTTTTGCTTGAATGGTAAGTCTTTATTGATACTGTAATCTTTCAAAGGTACTTGTTCTAACTACTTCGAACTCCATGTTGTTTTTATGAATCAATATTAAGGTCTTTTTGAATAATTTGTGGGTTTATCCCATTGTAATTAAATAATATGTGTGGGTTTTATTTCAGGTCTATCATTTTGTTAATTTCTTATTTTTGTGCCCATTAGATTTTCTATGTTTTGCTTTTGGATGTGTGCTTCTTTGATTCATTTTGTATTTCTCATTTCTGCTGAGAAGTTGGAAGACTCTTTGAAAAATTTTTTAAAAACACCTTATTTGGTTACATTTATAGTCAGTAATAATATGCCTAAATATGTTTTTCTGGATTTTAACAAGTATAAGTAATATTTTTAGAATCCACCCACCACAGTGAAAAATAAGAAAAATGAGCTCATACGTATGAACACACAGACACACACTTTTTTACACCTCCCATGTTTCTACTTCAATTTTTGTTAGTTTCATTTTCATATATATTTTCATGGTTTACAGCAGTTATATTTTGCACTGCAACCAAAATTCTCACAATTCTTTAAACTTAGTTCTACATTAAAATAAAGTTAGTGCATAAGAACTTCGCTTCCGTAGCTCCTCCTTTCTATGCATTTTATTTTGCTTCATTTATTGGTTGACTGGATTTTATGACCATGTCTTTTTTCAAGAAAGGCTCATGGGTGACATTTCCTCTGAATATTACCATGTATAAAAATGGCTTTCGGGTGTGTTTATGCTTGAACACCAATTTGGCATGGTATAATTCTTGGGTCACAGTTCCCTTGCCTTGGACCAGAGTAGACATTGCTTGTACACACTGCTTGTACACATTTAATTTTTTTTAATTCACTGTCTGCTCGCACTGAATGTTGCCTAGACAGAAACAGAAGCCAGTGTGTTCCTCATTCCCTTCTCTGTAGGGGATCCTGTGTGTGTTCAAGTGCCTTCAGGAGTCATTCTTTATCTTTGAAAATTAAGAACCGACATGGCTGTGTCTCATATTTGATATTATTTTGCTCGCCTGGCTTTGTTAATCAGCTTTCCCAAGACAAGTTGTACCCTTTCACTTTGTTCATTTAGGTGTTTCTTTAATTCAGTCTTTTTTCTGTAACATTATAAGAATATTGGTGTGTTTTTTGGTCTAATTTGTTCTCTTTTTCAGGAACATTAATCATCCATATGTTTGCTCTCTTCTAGAATATGTAGCTACATTTTTCTTTCTGATCATTTTTAGTCTTTATTCTTATTCATGTTATTTTATATTATTTTTCTAAACCTGTCTCCATAAGACTATAACTCTTTCTCTTTCTTCTCTCTCTCTTTTTTTTTTTTACTTCTCATGATGATTTGATTTCTATAATGAAATTGTAACTATTTGTTTATTCTTTTTTGTTTTGTTTTGTTTATTCTTTTCTAATTATTTGTTATAACCTCTTCCTTGGGGTCATTCCTCTCCTTAGGGATCAATGTCACTGTTCCTGCAAGAATAAGTCTCTTGTGTTTCCCTGGAATCCCTGTATGATTATGGTTTTCTAGGTGATGATTTAGATCTGTTTATCTTTACACAGCTAATTGTGCCATGTGAAAGATCACAGAGATGATCCAGCAGCAAACCTATGATTCAAAGAGGTATGCAGGAGGTGAATTCAGACAAGACCCCTGCAAAAGGCGTGGTTGCAGTGCCTTAAGAATAGAGTCAGGGAGGAGTTTTCAACCAGCTGATCTTCCAGACTTCCAGTGCATGAAGATTTTCTATAGCATAACTCTGTGTAATTGCTCATTCAGTCATCTTGGGGAAAATCATCTCTTCCCTGACATCATCGCCTTACCAGCTACCTGCGACACCCCTGCCTAGAGCAAATAATGGGTGTTCCATGGGTATCTGCTGAACCACTGCTAGCTCTTCTCATTGTGACGCCAGAGTAGTTGAGGCTATGAAAGGATGCCTACCCACTACACACCTTTCAGAATAGCTGCTACAAAGAGCTGGCGATACCAAGTGCTGGTAAGAATATGCAGCAGCCAGAACTCCCTTTTGTTGCTGCTAAGAATGCCAATGGCAATAGCCACTTTACAAGACAGTTTGGTTGTTTCTTACACACCAAATATAGTCTTACCATGCGATTGAACATTTGTGCACCTAGGTTTTTTCTCAACTGGTTTGAAAACACATGTCCATATAAAACCTGCATGTGAATGTTTACAGCAGCTGTATTATAATCACCAAAAACATTTCAGATGTCCTTCAATAGGTGAATGCAACAATTCAACAGGTGAATGCATAAACAAGTTGTGGTATATCAATAAAATGGAGCATTTAAAAGAAATAAGCTATGTGGGGAGGTGGGTGGGAAGATGGGTGAAATAGGTGAGGGGGATGAAGAGTACACTTAATTATGATGAGCACTGACTCATGTGTAGAATTGTTAAATCACTGTATTGTATGCCTGAAATGAATAGAACACTATCTACTATACTGGAATTAATTTTTTTAAAAAAAGAAATAAGCTGTTAAACCATCAAAGACATAGATTACCCTTAAACACATACAGCTAAATGAAAAATCCAGTCTCAAAAGGCTACATACTGTATGATTTCAATTATATGCCACTCTGGAAAAGGCAAAACTAGAGTCAACAAAATATTAGTGGTTTCTAGGGGGAGAATGAAAGAGGAAGGGTTGAATAGGTAAAACACAGAGGATTTTTAAAAGGGTGAGTCTATTCTGTATTATATTGTAATGGTGGATACATGACATTATGCATCAGTCATACCCATGGAACTTTATAGCACAAAGAGCAAACTGTAATAGATGCAAATTTTAAAAAATCGTTAAGGAGGCTGGGGGATCCCAGGGAGGAATGTACACCATGACAGGAGGATCTGACTATATTACAAATGTATGAAGCAGTCTCAATGTAGGTGGTGGTGGGGAGAAAAATGCACACCTGAGTAACTTTGAAATGAATAGTCTGTAAGACAAAAGGCCAAGAAACTGCACATAAACGCTGTACTCTAGTTGATAAAGTTGGTTCCCATGGGTACATGGGCTAACGATTCTGATATTTCCATGCACTAAGAACAGACTCTGGGCATACTGATGCACAGAGGCTCCATTTCAGCTCTGCTTCCAGAAAAGAAGCCACAATATTCTCAGACTTCATTTTCTCTCCCTGAGCATATAATAAGACTTGCAGTAGGCCAAAACCATGTTGCTCATTCTGGGCAGTAATAGGATGGGCTAAAGGGATGCACAGCATAGCCAGGACTGGCTCCGAAAATCTTCAGCCAGATCCTCCCTTTCTTCTTCTGCAGAGAACCCCAGAGGGCACACCTGTAGGATAGGTACATTACAGGAAGAAAGGAGCCTGGATTTTCAAGTTTCTACCTAGAGGGGAGCCTCCAAGAAGAACTACCCCATCCACATTGAAGTATCATATGAGAGATAAATAGAACTGTATTATGTTATGACACTGAAATTTGGGGATCATTACAGTTAGTGCAGCAATATTACCCCGGGACTCCAGGATCATGACCTGAGCCGAAGGCAGTCGCTTAACCAACTGAGCCACCAGGCGCCCCTAGACTCACCCTTTTAAAAATCCTCTGTGCTTTACCTATTCAACCCTTCCTCTTTCATTCTCCCCCTAGAAACCACTAATATTTTTTGACTCTAGTTTTGCCTTTTCCAGAGCGGCATATAATTGAAATCATACAGTATGTAGCCTTTTGAGACTGGATTTTTCATTTATTTATTTTTCATCAAGGCAATATTCCATCAATATTAAAATATCTGAGCTCAAATTTTGGCTTTAGAAAGTTAGGGCAGGAGCAAGAGAAAAAATGACTACCACCTGCCCCACTGGGACCTGGACTCAGATAGGACGACTTGTTTAAGATGGTACCTTTCCTTCCTGAAAGGCCTACTGAAGCCTCTATTAAATAAAAGCTCACTTGCACCATCTACACTGCATGCTTAGAGCAGGGAGGATCATGAGAGGAAGATGCTATTAATTAGAAATTATATTAATAAAAAGAAAAGATTCTGAGGTATTATAAAACATTTTTTCTCATTTATTCTCCTCCTCAGCTGTACATATTGATCATTTTACAGAAAACTGAGGTTTATAGAGGTTAAGCACAAAGCTCAAGGTCATCCATTTAATTAGTAGCAGAAGCCGGGCTCAAAATGCAAAATGTCTAACCACTAATCCAATGTCTCTTCTGTACAATGCACTCTCTCTGATCCTAAAAACATACATCAGGGGCTTTGCGTTGTCTAGCTGAGTTTGAACATTACTTGTATCATTTATTATCTGGGGGAACCCGAGCAATTTTGGATACCCCTGAGCATCCGTCTGTGATTATTTGTAGCAAAAAAGGTAAATTCTGCCTGGAAAATTATCTGGCGCTAATGAGATACTCAATGTACTTGAAGTAACTATACTGGTCACCAGGAGCAGTTGGTGGAATGCTGCTGGAGTAGGTAGTTCATGGCTTGTACAACATTGAGTAGTCCCGTGGTCTACTGTGCACTGCGCTAAGGGCAAAAGGCAATCTTAGCCCGACCCCCAGGATCCTGTAAATCTACTTCAACCTATAACTTCCTTTATCTCTATCCCCGCCCCCCCCCCAAAGATACATGTTGGCAATCATCCCCCAAGCATATGACCCACTGATATACATCTGAAGGGCCTCATGACTAAGGTTTTATTAGACAGTAATAAATGACCTTTTCCCAACAAGAGCGAGTCCCCTCAAGGTCTTGGAAACCTCTCTTCCAAAATTCCTTAGAGACTTGTGCTACACCTAACCCCCTCCCAACTTGGAAGTATATAATGGGCCACTCCTCATGACCCCAGTGCAGCTTCTCTGCCCATGGGTCCTGTCCCTGTGCTTTAATAACACCACCTTTTTGTGGTTTTTTTTAAAGATTTTATTTATTTATTTGACAGAGAGAGACACAGCAAGAGAGGGAACACAAGCAGGGGGAGTGGGAGAGGGAGAAGGAGGCTTCCTGCAGAGCAGGGAGCCCGATGCGGGGTTCGATCCCAGGACCCTGGGATCATGACCCGAGCCGAAGACAGACGCTTAACGACTGAGCCACCCAGGCGCCCCATAACACCACCTTTTTGTACCGAAGATGTCTCAAGAATTCTTTCTTAGCCATCGGCTTTGAACCCTAACATCTTTCCTACGTCAGGCTCACTTCATATTCTAAACTGATTTCATGACCAAGTCACCTCCAACAAGGGTGACATGAAGATAACTTTTGGCCTTCACTTAAGCCACCTTCTCACTCTCCCTACCAAGTCTTTTTATTAAAAAATGCTGGATATGGGCACCTGGGTGGCTCAGTTGGTTAAGCGACTGCCTTCAGCTCAGGTCATGATCCTGGAGTCCCTGGATCGAGTCCCGCATCGGGCTCCCTGCTCAGCAGGGAGTCTACTTCTCCCTCTGACCCTCCCCCTCTCATGTGCTCTCTCTCATTCTCTCTCTCTCAAATAAATAAATAAAATCTTTAAAAAAAAATGCTGGATATGATTCAATTCTATCCCATATAAACTACTTGGGGGAAAAGATCTGTTAAATATTAGAAAATGTTGATTTACATTTTTATGGTGATGATAAAAATCAGAATTCATTACAGAAAATACTTATAAATATGAAGTTGAAAACAAAAATCACCTTTAATCCTACCAACCATAAATATGCTATTTCATTTTAAGATGCTTTCATTGTATTTTTAATGCATATGCACATATGTTTATGTGTAGGTACAATATGTCTGTAATATGCTTAGCATTATGGAGGGGGGTGGATTTGGTGAATATTTTAGAAAGATATATAAGCCTTAAATTTACAGATTAACAAATTAAAGAAAAAGTTCACCAAATAAGAGGTTATTCTTTGAAGAACCAGTCTTTAGCTTTAATGAACAAACACAAAGGAAGTTGTTTATATGTTGATGGCCCTTCTGGAATGCCTTGAAGTTGTTTGGGAATACTGCCTTTTAAACTGGTGAACCTTCTCCCCTGCAGTCTTATTTCCACTGTTAATTTATTTAGAAAATCTTTTTACTTCTAGATAACACAGAGTTATATTTTAGTCTGGCCTGAATTAGTGGAGTCTGAATTAATGAGATTTGCCTGCATTTAATTCAGCTTCTTTAAGCATGTGTTCCTCCTGGTAAAATCACCTCAGGATGCAAGAACAAAACGGTAACAATTAAAATATGCAACAGCAGAGCACCAGCTCTAAGCAGACCTTAAGAAATCAATGAGACCATTAAGGCTTTAAATCTTGCCTGGTAACCGGGAGGTGAGTGGATTGTGTTTCAGCATGGATAAGCAATTCTAGGGCATGCCATAGAAAGTACCCCACAGGCTCTAGGTCTCTGAAGGTACAATTTGGGCTCTGTCAGCAAGAGCCTTGCAGCAAAAGATGCTAAGGCAGGCTGCAAGGCAGGCCTAGTGCAGATCGGAATGGCGCTAGAATTTTGGATTGAGCACCAGGCCAGTGGTCAGTGGAACATCTGATCCAAAATATTGTTGGTGAGGGATCTAGATACTATGGACCATAGCCAAACCACAAATGATTGTTGGGAGTAGTTGGGGAGTGGAGCAAAAGGGGCAAACAAAGGCCAGAGAGAGGAAGGGGAGGTGATGAGAAGACAGAAGAGCAGTGTTTTTGCAGTGCACATAAAAGGGGATTGACCCAGGAGATGGACCACTCCCTCATTTATGCCTTCGTTTATCCTGCAAATACTCCTGTCATTGTCCTTGAGATACATATTTGCACTATTTTTGAGCATGCTCCACTTCCTAAAACTGGGAATAAATCCTTTGAGGCAAAGACTTGGTTGTTGTCATATCCCCAGAAAATAGAGCAGCATCTAATACATAGCTAATGCTTAACAGATGTTCATTACATGAACAAATGGAGGAATGAAAGTGAGACACAGAACCCCTGTGTCTCAGAACCACTCTTTTAGTCCATAAAAGGAAGGAGAGGTGAAATAGGCCTAAGAAGTGGAGACATAGCCAGGTCTGAATAACTGGCTGGATTCTGATATGATGTGAAGCAATTTGTGCACAAAGGTTTATGCTTCTCTCAAGTATCAGAGATAGGCTTTGGGAAACAGCCCTGGGTCTGAAGGGAGGGGAATTGTTTTCCTTAAATAGGTGATGTTAATTAAGTTCAATGAAGGTTACTTAAGGCTTTTTGCATTTTAAATATCTGCAGTACCTTACACCATTGAGACCTTGAGAGTTGTAAATCAACAATAAAAAGCATGGTGTTTGCCTTGAACTCAATGTAGAATGACGCCTGGGGATGCGTCCTGGCTCTGTGACCACTGGGAATTCTAGTCCTGAGAGTATCACTGACTTCTTGCAACATGCAAAAAACTTTCTCCTGGCTGATTCCAGGCAAAAGGACATCCATTTATTAGAAGCATATCCAAGCCACACTTCACCTCTTACTTACTCCAACAGTTGTGTTTAGGAAGAGCAAATCACCTTTCTTCTCTGAAATCTGCCTACTTGGAAAGTAGTTCATTGGTCTTCTCCCCAACAGACCATACGTTTGGGATGGAAGCTTTATTTTCAAGGAGAGAAACCTCTGGTTTTCCAATGCTCTCTGCGTTTGGGTGGGGATATTTGTAATTTTGGGGTGTGGTATTAGGGAGTCAGCTGTGGTGCTTACCTGAACGTTTCCTTTATCCATGTGATGGTGATATTTAGATTTTTCAACTGCTTAATCTCTCTGAATCTCTACTGGTTTAGAATGCCCGTGACATTGGGCCCCATAAAACATTGTTAAGAAAGGCACTTGTCCTCTCATCATTCATGCAATGGATATGCCAATGCAAGTGCCCTCTGAACTGTGATAAGGAATAAAGAAGATGATGGGTGGAGAAGCGGATGGTTGTTTCAGGGGTGCCCAAGACCACTCTGAGACTCCTTGACTCACTAGAAGAACTCATAGAACTTAGAAGTTGTTATACTCACTGTTATAGTTTATGATAGCTAAAGGACACTGATTAAAATCAGCAAAGGGAAAGTGTGAGAGGGTGAAGTCCAAGAGAAACCAAATGCAAGCTTCCAGTTGTCTGTTCCCTGTGGAGTTGCATGGATACCCTGAATTCTCTCAGCACAGATGTGTGACAACACATGTGAAGTGTTGCCACCCAGCAAAGCTCACCCAAGTTTGGTGTCCAAAGTTATTATTGGGGGTCAGTTATGTGGGCATGCAGTGTCTATGTGATTGGCCTCAGCTACTCTGACTTTACGTCCTTAGAGCAAAAAACAGACATTCCCTGTAAATTATATTTGTTAGCATGATCTGGTCAAATGGCTCAAGGCCCTAGGTATACATGAACACTCTTATCAGGTAGAATTCCAAAAGTTCAGAGCTCATCTCCTAGGAATTGGCCAAGAGCCAGTCTTAAAGGCAGACCTAAGAATTTCTTAGAATGTGCATGGTTTGAACAACCCAGGTCTGCTAAGTCAATCCTTTCTTGCATAATGGTCAGTCACATAGTACTGTACTCAACTGTAAGGTTAGTTTTCTTAATATGATGGTGAAGTACCAATAAGAATAAGGCCTATATTTCACCTAGAAGACTGTACACTAGAGAATACTGTGAAAGCTCTTTGACCAGGGAGGATCCACCATTTCCTTTTGAGGCATCAAGGCATTTAAATACAGTACAAAGCACATAGTAGGTGCTCAAGATCTGCTAGATGAAAGAAGAAATGAATGATTTTAATAATATGAGCATGGGTATTAGGCAGAGCTGATGTGAATCCTGCTCTTCCAAAGCCCTAAAGCTAAAGACATTTTCTGAGACTCAGTTTCTTCTGTAAAATGAGGATGACTATGCCCATCCTTTTTTGAGTCTTTTGGAGAATTAGAAATATGAGCCTTCAGCTTGGTGCCAGGCATACAAGTAATAAAATGGTCCTGCTTCATGAGGCACAGTCAGAAGTCAATCCATCCTAGGGAGGCCCATTGCTTACCCATGACTTTATCCCTCCTGTGCTGAACTGGCATTAAAACAAATCAGGGATCAAGTGAGATTTATTCCAAAGATGCAAAGATGATTCAGCACCCCCAAATCAGCCAATGTGATATACTACATTAACAGAATGAAGGATAAAAATAATATGATGATCTCAATAGATGCAGAAGAAACATTTAACAAAATTCAACATCCATTTATAATAAAAGCTCTCAACAAAGTAGGTATAGAGGAAACATATCTCAACATAATAAAGACCATATATGACAAGCCCATAGCTAACATCACACTCAATGATGGAAAGGTGAAAGCCTTTCCTCTAAGATCAGGAACAAGACAAGGATGCCCACTCTTACCACTTTTATTTAACATAGTATTGGAAGTCATAGCCAGAGCAGTTAGGCAAGAAAAAGAAATAAAAGTCATCCAAACTGAAAAAGAAGTAGAACTATGACTATTTGCAAATAACACAATATTATATAGAGAGAAACTACCAAATAACTGTTAGAATTAATAAATTTATAAAGTTATAGGATACAAAATCAGTACACAAAAATCTGTTGTATTTCTATAGACTAACAATGAACTATCAGAAAGAAAAATGAAGAAAACAATTCCATTTACAATTGTATCAAAAATAATAAAATACCTAGGAATAAATTTAACCAAGGAGGTAAAAGACCTGTATATTGAAAATTATAATACATTAATGGAAGAAATTAAAGAAGACACAAATAAATGAAAAGATATTTTGTGCTCATGGATTAGAAGAACCAATATTGTTAAATTGTCCACACTATCCAGAGCAATCTACAAGTTAAATGTCATCTCTATCAAAATTCCAATGGTATTTTCCAAAGAAATAGAACAAATAATCCTAAAATTTGTATGGAACCACAAAACCCCCTGAATAGCCAAAGCAGTCTTGAGAAAGAACAAAGCTGGAGGTACCACATTCTCTGATTTCAAACTATATTACAAAGTTATAATAATTGAAATAGTATGATATTGGCATGAAAACAAACACATTGATCAATGGAACAGAATAGAGCCCAGCAATAAACCCAGATTAATTTGGATTAATTTATAACAAAAGAGCCAAGAATATGCAATGGGGAAAGAACAGTCTCTTCAAAAATGGTGTTGTGAAAACTGGATAGCCACATGCAAAAGAATAAAACTCAACCACTACCTTACGCCATCCACAAAAATTAACTCAAAATGGATTAAAGACTTGTCAGACCTGAAATACCCCATAAAACTTCTAGAAGAAAACATAGGTGGTAAGCTCCTTGACATAGGTCTTGGCAAGAATTTTTTTAATGTGACACCGAAACCTAAAGCAACAAAAACAAAAATAAATAAGTGGGAATACATTATACTAAAATGCTTCCACACAGCAAAGGAAACGATTAACAAAAATGAAAAGGCAACCTCCTAAATAGGATAAAATATTTGCAAATCATGTATCTGATAAATGGCTTATATTTAAAAAATATAAAGAACTCATACAACTCAACACCAAAAAGCAAATAATCTTATTACAAAATAGGCAGAAGATCTGAATAGTTATTTTTCCCAAGAAGACATACAGATGGCTATTGGGTACATGAAAAGGTGCTCAACATCACTTATCATCAGGGAAATGCAAATCAAAACCATGATGAGATATCACCTCACACCTGTTAAAATGGCTAGTATCAAAAAGACAAGAAATAACAAATGATGGCAAGGATGTGGAAAAAGGAGACCCTTTGTACACTGGGAATAGAAATTGGTTCAGCCACTATGGAAAAACAGGATTGAGGTTCCTCAAAATTTTAAAAATGGAACTATCGGGGCGCCTGGATGGCTCAGTTGGTTAAGCGACTGCCTTCGGCTCAGGTCATGATCCTGGAGTCCCTGGATCGAGTCCCACATCAGGCTCCCTGCTCGGCAGGGGGTCTGCTTCTCCCTCTGACCCTCCCCCCCTCATGTGCTCTCTCTCATTCCCTCTCTCTCAAATAAATAAATAAAATCTTTAAAAAATAAATAAATAAAAAAAATAAAAATGGAACTATCATATGATTTATCAATTCTACTTCTGGGGTATTTATCTGAAGAAAAAACACTCAAAAAGACATACGTACCCCATGCTCACTGCAGCATTATTCACAATAGCCAAGATATGCAAACAACCTAAGTGTCCATCTATGGATGAATGAATAAAGAAACTGTGATATATATAGATACACACACACACACACAGGGATATTTTTCAGTCATAGAAAAGAGTGAAATCTTGCTATTTGTTACAGCATGGATGGACCTTAAGGGCATTATACTAAGTGAACTCAGACAGACAGAGAAAGACATAATGTATAATCTCTCTAATATGTGGAATCTTAAACAAACACACACACAAACAAAAACAGGGGGGAAAAAAAGCAACTCAGCAACCAAAAACCAAACTCAGAGATACAGAAAATAGATTAGTGGTTGCCAGAGGTAGGGAGTTAGGAATGGAAGAAATGGGTGAAGTTTTTTTTTTTTTTTATTGTTGTTGTTTTTGTTGTTATCTTCTTAGTTCCAATAAACTGTTTAATTTTAAAAAGAAAAAAAGAGAAACAAGGAAAGGTTTAAATGAGGGTATCATCATGCCAGACCTTTGCTCTGTCAACCATGAGAAATGCGCCATGATTCAAGTATGAGCATCATCTAATTCAGCAGGATTCCTGTGTTCTACACTCAGCATGTGTCCATTCACTTTGCTTCTTATCAGATGTCTGAAAAGTACACATCAAGGCTTCAAAAATATTTTTAATCAGCTTATTAGAGAGTTCCATGTACAATAAAGCCCTATATGGCAGCAAATCCTAGCTGCTGTGAAGGGCTCCTTAAAACATGACAGATTGAGGTCAGTGTCATTAACAAACATCCAGATTGATGTTGCCAGCTTGATGATCACAGAGGATGGCGAATTCCTTTCACAAGGGGACAGAGGGAAAGAGGATTTGTCATACTACATCATTCTGCTCATCCATTGGCATGGCCCAGGCAGAATCCTGAACCAGATGCTTCTGGAGAAAGAATGTTAAATACATAGGCTTTGAGCAGAGCACTGGAATGGAAGTAGTTGTTTTCATTCTTTCCTTGTATGATGGGTGGAATGTATATGTGCCCCCTATCCTAATTCAAATCTTGAAACCCTGCATAACTCAATGTAGTGGTGGTATTTAGAGGTGAGGCTTTTGAAAGGTAATTAGGTTTAGATGAGGTCATGAAGTGGAGCCCCTAAAATGGGATTAGTGTCCTTATAAAAATAGGAAGAGTCTAGAGTTCTCACTTTCCTCCACATGAAGACACAAGAAGCCATCTACAAACCAAGAAGGCTTTCACCAGGAACTGAATCACTGGCATCTTGATCTTGGACTTCTTGACCTCTAGAACTGTGAGAAATAAATGCTATTTAAGCCACGGATTTTAGGGTATTTTGTTTTAGAAGCCCAAACTGACTAGGACACCTTGTGTGTGAAATGACGTATGGTCACTATGTGACCTTGGCTAGGTCCATTTTATTGCTCAGGGCTTTTCTGCAGTTCTGAAATAAAGTAAATAGCACATGGGTAGTCCATCTTTTCATTCAACAAATACTGAGCACACAAGTGGTACCGTGTGCTGTGCTAGTACTAAGGATGCAACAGAAATCAAGATAAAAATGCCCCTGAGGCTAATACTGTAACTTCATAGCTATTCTGCCTACTTACATATAAAGGATATTAGTTTATTCTATAACATAACAGATGCTAGAAATGTTCTATTTCTTTCTTTTTAAATTATATGTTTCTGAGTTGTTACCATCCTCATTACCAGGATGACCATCACACTCATTAATGAACTTCCCTCCAATCCTCTTTTGAATCCTGCATTCATTCTGCACACTTATTGTCCCAGGAAAATGAGGCAGAGATCTGGTCTCTGGTCTCTACTGACCACTACCTTGCAGCTATCATCTGGAGATGCCGTGGAGGACTTCTGCTTACTTCTTATCCAGAGGGTCACTCAGAAGAACTCAGGGTCTTCACAAGGTGTCCTGGCTACTTCCCTCAAGGTCACACACTGTGTGTCCATTCTTCAAGACATCTAGGCTGGCCATTGCATCAAAGATCCAGTTCCCCGTGGGGAAGCAAGGTGCAGTCTCATCCCAGGAAATCCAAGCCACTGTAGCATCTTGTTCTATCTTCTCATTCTCTCCTACCTCCACAATCACTGCAGCCTGATCCTTTGATGGGCACTGTGTTTACTACAGACTAGGCAGCTTAAGCAACAGAAATTCTCACAGTTTTGGAGGATAGAAGTCCTAGATCAAGGTGTTGGTGGATTTGGTTTCTTCTGAGGCCTCTTTCCTTGGTCAGCAGATGGCCAATTTCTTGCTTTGTCCTCAAAAGCTCTTTTCTCTGTGACCACACATCATTGATGTCATTTTGTGTGCCCAAATTTCTTCTTATAAAGACCCCAGTCAGACTGGATTAGGGCCCACCCTACAGCCTCATTTTAGCTTACTTCTTTAAAGGTTCTGTTTCCAAATGCAGTCACATTCTGAGGTACCAGGGGTTAGAATTTCAACATATGCACTTGGGGGAACGCAATTCAGCATATATAACAGTCATTAGCATTATCAACTGCTGCACAAGATGCCATTCTTCTAGACTAAGGTGAGAATGGAACCCATGGAGTTGTGCAGTGCAGCCATTCTGCTAACCTCCCTGGATAGAGTCATTTGTAGGATGGCCTCTGAAACCAAAGAAGATGCTGGCCTTTTGCAAAGATTGAGAAGAGCCCTTAAAGGACACATGCTGCCTCTTGTAGGCGGTATGTGTGAATACACAAAAAGGATAGTCATGGTGGGTGGTGAAGACTTGTTCATTTACTATGAGCCTGTATTCCAGAAAATAAGACACAGTTAATCTCTCAGAGGATATTCTGCTTCATTAATGATAATTAATAATAATAGCTAATATTTATCTTGTGTTTATTATGTACCTGGTGCTTTATATGTGTAATCTCCTTTAATCCTTCAATCTTAAGAAGTCATTGTAAGGATCAAAACCAGAAATGTAAGTAGATAATGCACTTTCAGAGGAATAGTGAAGAGGAATATTTATTTTCTTCCTAGTATGTGCAAGGTGCTATTCTAGGTTTTTTTCTCTCCATAGTCTCTTTCAATCGTCATAACAAGCCCCATGAGGTGTGTGTGAATATCTTCACGTAAGGATGATGAAACCATTGCTCAGAGAGATGAACTAACTTGCCGAAGATCACACAGCTAAGTCTTGATATAGGCCAGGTTTCACCTCAAGGGAAGGTGACTCCAGGGTTTGGGCCCTTAACCACTATTTTAAAGAGGCTAGTGAGTTAGATGGATTTCTTGCTTCACCACTCGGATGAACAGAACTTGATATGAGACAACTTCTATGGAGTGGATCAGTTCCCGGGCAAGTAGTTGGTTGGTTCAGACACAGTTGCTGCAGGTTAATGGGGAGATGACCATTTAGTGGATTTTCCCTAGTATTGGCAGGGTGATAGAGAGGTAGTCCAATCAAACAGCACCAGGGGCAACCATAATGGTATATGGGGAGGGGCAGGAGGGGTAGGAGGGTGACTGAGAGTCCTAAAACAAGCAAAATCAGGAGAGGAGGTAAATGAGCTCAGGTTTAAGAGCAAGACTCCATACATTAGGGAAGGGATGGTGATACGGACAAAAAAAAAATTGCAAAATCACTTATCTTCAGAAAATTTGGCAGAAGACCATACCAGGAACTCCAAAGACTAGACTAGGGACCCAAGCACTGGGGTTTGAGCATAGAGTGGAATAGCAGAAGAGCTGACTGTAGGCTAGCACATTTGATCACCTGTTGCCATGCTTAAAATTCTGTAAACAGTTGCCAGTTGCTCTTAGGATACAGTTTAGAATTCTCATATGAGTTGCAAGACTCTTCCTTATACAGCTACATAATATACTCCAGAATATATACTACAAATATACTACAGAATATACTCCTATATTCTGCTCCTACTCCTCCTCATCCCCATCCCCAATTCTCTTCTCTCTCTTTCTCTTCCCATCTTCTTCCCTCCCCCATCTTCTCTCCCTCTCCCCCTCCCCTTCCTCTCTCACATTGAACTGGACCATTGCATGAACTGTTACTCCGTATGGAACAATTTTCCCTTCCTCTCTTTGTTGAACTTTGACTTATTTTTCACCACTCCTATTAAACATCACAGCTTCTAGTGCTTTTTGTGACCTTCCCCCTTCTCTGTCCATTTTAGGTTAGGGGTCCATGCTGTATGTTCCCACAGCATCTTATACTTACCCTCCTTAACATGTGTCACACTTAAAAATTAAAGCCTATCTTCCATTCTAACTGCCAAGCTTCAAAAAAATATCTGTTGAAGGAATGAATATAGAGTCGAACTCTAACACCTCCAATCTCTACCAAGTAAGGGCAATATTTTCTCCAGATCTTACTTTGAGATTGAATTTGTAGGTGGTAATCAAGAGGCTGCAGCTGCTGGGAGAGGTGGCCTGCATGAGCTAGGAACTGGGCATGTCCTGCTGGCCTCAATTGCCACATCAACATTCAGTGAAGCCGACTCACCAAGTCCTTGGCTTGGCAAATCTTTCTGAGCACATCAAATTTCTGCACCATTTGAAAGAAAGAAAAGAAAATTCACTCTATATTTTTCCACTCATTTAAACTGAGTATTTTCCCCTATGCCTGCCTTCTGCTCAACCTAACCTCTCAGAAGACTTTCCTCCCAAGTGCTTTCAATTTGCAGGTGTCCCTTGTGCTGGAGGCGGGGTTTAAAGCGAAAGTTTGGTCCTGTTCGGGACTGGGGTGGCAGCCCTTAATGTGGCAGCTCACTCTGCTCTTCCTGGTGGGTTGCTAAGCAACATCCCTGCTTGCCTGGAAATGGGGTGAGGCTGTACCAGGCTTTGTCAGGGACAACGCTGGGAACAGTCGCTTGAGCTTCTTGTCTTCATTACTTCTCTTACCAGTTCAGTCCTCCATTCTCCTTTTCCCAGATTCTATTTTTATAATTTAAAAATGATATCTTCTCTGATTGCACTCTGCCCTTATTTCAGGTTTTAAATGTGTGTGTCTCTATTAGTTACCTGTGAACTTTTGGAAGACAGGGATTCGCCTAAGTCCTCCACCCAATTCCTGTGCAGTAGACAATTCCAGAGGAGCCACATAAGCAGCAGGGGAAGCCAAAGGGCATCATGGGGCTTGAATTTCAAGCCCCAGTCTTGAGCCAGGCCTGGCCCAAAAGAATATCGAAAGTTAACTTTTACTGTTTCCTATGCACCAGGGAGTTCTGGGCAGGCCCTTATCTGCACTAACTCAGGTAAAAGGTAGAAATTGGGCAAAAGAAACATTCTCATGCAACCTAATGAAGTGGGACTTAGTGTTCTCCCCACGGGACAGATGAAGAAACTGAGGTACACAGAGGTTGAGTAACTTTCCAAGGTCACAGAGTTCGTAAAAGGAACCAAGAACTGAACCTCCTGTGGCCCTAAATCTCATGCTGCTAACCACTCCGTCTTACTGCTGCATTTTGGGCTAAACGAGTAATTTAGATACATGTTAAATACCGGGACATCATAGATGCTCAGTCAACCTTATGCACCTTCTTTTCCTTCTCTGTAAATGTGTGACGAATCCTATTCCCTAAGATCTAGCTGATCTTACAAGGTTAGAAGGTAAAATAGGCATTTATATTCCCCTTTTCCATAAACATTGCTTGAGAAAAGACTTGTGGAAGTGATTTTGTTTTGAAACATTTAGAACCCCTCATCCCAATATAGTTGATAGAGTTTATTCATCCTGCCTTTCTGTCCATAAAGTCTTTGTGCCACAGTAAGAGAATTGATTTGCATGTTATGGCCGAGGATGACAATACTGGGCTGGGGAGATGCAAAGAGTTTGAGCAACTAGTGTGACAGCAGGAAGCTGAACAAGCACAGTGGGCCCTGCCCAGTTTCTAGAAGTCACCCTCGTCCTACCGTTCCTCCTAGAGCTCCCCCACCAGCTTTGTGAGTCTCCAGTGGATGGGCCTGGGGTGGGGTTTCAGGAGCCTGGCATCAGCCTGGTTCCAGTTCCACCCAGTATGTTGAAAGGTGGGAAGTGGCCCAGCTAGAGATCGAAGGCTTTCTCTTCTTATGAGAGCCGTAGGGAACAGACTACAGTTTTCATCTCCTCCTTACCACCTGTTCACTTCAGGCCCTCAGCACTGTGCTTTCCCAGAGAAGAGCAAGGCGCAAGTCAAAGGTGCTTTGCTCAAAGAGGTGGTGGCTATACCTGAAGCCAGTAGGCATCTCCAAGGTGCTTGAGAAGGAGTAAGAAATGCATCTAGGCTCTGAGCCAGATCTTACCCTTCCAGATAGAAGATCTGTCCTAGACAGCCCATTGCTCCTGGGTGCCCCCTGAAGCTCTGTGATTTCAGGAGTCAGTACATTTAACACTATCTGGTTACCCCTGCCTCTGACGGAGAAACTGAATAGTTATGTATTAAAGACGTGGCACCAGGTATCTTTTAAGGTCTGGATTATTCTTATAGATAACTTTGACCATTAATTTGCACTTACAGGGCACACTGTGGCATAATTAGGAGGCCCATTTGCGGACACTGACGAATCATAATTCCATCACTAGCTGTGGGACCACCCACAAGTTATCTCATCTTCCAGAGACTCAGTTTCTTCGTGTGTAAACGGAAGTGAAAATTGGATCCACCTCATTGATTTGCCATGAAGTTAAGTGAGATAGCTTTTTTCAAATTCTTACTCTAGTGCTTGGCTGGTAAAATGAGCTCAATTGATTTTAGCCATTATGCAGATTATTAATTTGCATATCTATTTAAATTATATTTTTATTTATGTCACTTGTGTACCAAATAGATAGGCGTCCTCTATGCCAATCATTCTTGTAGGCTCTTTAAATGTACTTGATTCTCATAACGACCTTATTAGAAAGAACCTATTAAGAACCTCATTTTTACAGAAGAAACTGAAGCACAGAGAGGTTAAATATCTCAGTCAAGTCGCATAGGTAGTAAATGGCTGAGCTCTAATCACTGTCTCCCGCTCCGTGTTTTCTGGTCTCTGTTCTCAGCTACAGCACTCGCTGCCAGTTACGTTCTCCTGTCAGCAATAATGTTGAGTGTAATGGTTCATCACTAATCTGGGAGTTTGGAAATTTGAGTTCTAATCCCGGTTCTGTAGGTGCCTAATAATTCAGGAAAACCCAGCTCCCAGGATTTAAGCTCAGCATCCTGTTGTACACCAACAAAAGATTAGGTGACATTATTATTAATCTATAATTATGTGTTATACAATTAACACCATATAATTAACAATCCCTTGACAGTGTTTATAATCATCCTCTAATTTATAAGACATTACAATTTCCTCACTTGCACAGGCCTGGGGCAAAGTCACACCAATTGCTGGTCCCTGGTTAAGGCTTGTAAGGGTCACTCGACAGAGAATACAGCCAACCCAGGTGACATCAACAATGAAATTTATTCCTGCAGCTTGGGTGGCAGTCTTTTCTCCTATCATCAGCTCTTAAGCTTTCATTTAAATTTTTTTTTTTTTAAAGATTTTATTTATTTATTTGAGAGAGAGAATGAGCTAGAGAGAGAGAGCATGAGACAGGGGAGGGTCAGAGGGAGAAGCAGGCTCCCCGCCGAGCAGGGAGCCCGATGCGGGACTCGATTCTGGGACTCCCAAGATCATGACCTGAGCTGAAGTCATTCGCTTAACCAACTGAGCCACCCAGGCGCCCCCAGTTCACAAGTTTTTTTTTTTTTTTAAGATTTTTTATTTATTTATTTGAGACAGAGAGAATGAGAGACAGAGAGCATGAGAGGGAGGAGGGCCAGAGGGAGAAGCAGGCTCCCCGCCGAGCAGGGAGCCCGATGCGGGACTCGATCCCGGGACTCCAGGATCATGACCTGAGCCGAAGGCAGACGCTTAACGACGTTAAGGCGCTTCCATATGGTGGAATATATTATTAGCTACATTTGGTGGAGTAAGTAGACACATTGTTTTGACTGATAATGAATCTCTTATAATTTTTTTAGGTGCTGGGTCTTCAGCTCTGAAGAGGCCATTTGGAGATGGATTAGGGGATGATAAAGATCCCAATAAGAAGATGAAACGAAACTTAAGGAAAAGTATATAAAATCTTTCTTCTTAGAGATGTGAACTAGAAAAGATTTGTAGTCTCAGACAGGAAAATAAAAATTACAAATTGAAGAATTTGATTGATTTGAATTGGAGTTTTTTTTTTTTTTT
>NC_138382.1:66742617-66781226 GCF_054177405.1 Leptonychotes weddellii
AATGAGAGACAGAGAGCACGAGAGGGGGGAGGGTCAGAGGGAGAAGCAGACTCCCTGCCGAGCAGGGAGCCCGATGCGGGACTCGATCCCGGGACTCCAGGATCATGACCTGAGCCGAAGGCAGTCGCTTAACCGACTGAGCCACCCAGGCGCCCTCATTTAAATTTTTTATCGACGTCATTTTCTTCATGGGGTAAAGGGCTCCATTTAGAAGTTTTCTCAGTACAGACCTTGATTGTGGAGAGGCTCCTTGTTCATTCTTAGGGAAATATTGGAAAAATTGGTGGAATCAATACAGTTTTGAGGACGCCTTCCAACCAAGGAAGTTCAAGAATGGAGGTTAGATACCTTTTTTTTTTTTTTAAGATTTTATTTATTTATTTGACAGAGAGAGACACAGCAAGAGAGGAAACACAAGCAGGGGGAGTGGGAGAGGGAGAAGCGGGCTTCCCACCGAGCAGGGAGCCCGATGCGGGGCTCCATCCCAGGACCCTGGGATCATGACCTGAGCCGAAGGCAGATGCTTAACAACTGAGCCACCCAGGCACCCCTGGAGGTTAGATACTTAAAAGAGCAACTCAATTTGTGATTCGTGAAGCCATTTGTTTATTCCTAGTTATTTAATGGAGGGTTTTCTTTTTTTTTCCTTTTGCTGATTTCACACTGTTATGGACTACATTTTTGTGTCCTCCCCCCAACCACCCCGAAAATTCCTCTGTGAAATTCTAACTTCCAAGGTGGGGTATTAGGAGCTAGAGAGGTGCTTAGGTCATGTGAGTGAAGATCTCATAAATGAGATTAGTGCCCCTATAAAAGAGACCCCAGAGACCCCTCTTGCCTCTTCTGCTATGTGAGAGCACAGTGGGGTGACAGCCTCTGTGAACCAGGAAACAGATTCTCACCAGACACCAAATCTGCCAGTGCCTTGATCTTGGACTTCCAGATCTGTGGGAAATCAGTGTCTGCTGTCTAAACCACCCAGCGTATGGTATTTTTATTACAGCAGACAGAATTGACTGAAACAAACATTCTCTCCTTCAGACTTCATGTACCCTTGTACTAGGTTCAGTGGTCTAGACTCTCTATCCTCTGATGATGTTATACTTATCAAAGCATCCCTGCATATCTTTTAACCACAGTCATTACTTCCCAGCTTAGAGGCCTCTTTCTTTTAGTTAGTACTTATAGAGAATATATCTACTTAATACATTTGGGATTTAGTATATATTGGGTTTTATTAAAGTGACCATAACTGCCATTTTCCTCAAGATGTTTCTTTATGTTAAAAACTGCCTTCCTTGGGGCACCTGGATGGCTCAGTCGGTTAAGCGTCTGCCTTCGACTCAGGTCATGATCCCAGGGGCCTGGGATGGAGCCCCGCATCGGGCTCCCTGCTCAGCAGGAAGTTTGCTTCTCCCTATGCCCCTCCCCCTGCTCGTGTTTCCTCCCTCTCTCTCTCTCTCCAGTAAATAAATAAATAAAATCTCAAGACAAAACAAAACTGCCTTCCAGGATGCTTGGGTGGCTCAGTGGTTAAGCATATGCCTTTGGCTCAGGTCATGATCCAGGGTCCTGGGATCGAGTCCTACCATCAGGCCCCTTGCTCGGGGGGGAGCCTGCTTCTCCCTCTGCCTGCCGCTCCCCCTGCTTGGGTTCTCTCTCTCTCTCTCTGACAAATAAATAAAATAAAATAAAAAATCACAACTGCCTTCCTTGAGGGCAGGATTCTGCTGTATGAGCTACATTAACTTGATATGTGACCCTAGGCCAACATACACTTGCAATAGTGAAAAGGGAACTAAACTCATGCTAAGTGTTCCAAACTTG
Source organism: Leptonychotes weddellii (assembly GCF_054177405.1). Taxonomy (NCBI): domain Eukaryota; kingdom Metazoa; phylum Chordata; class Mammalia; order Carnivora; family Phocidae; genus Leptonychotes; species Leptonychotes weddellii. The sequence continues at coordinate 66,744,445 of NC_138382.1, forward strand.
TAGAATCACTTTGGGTATGACTCCTCATCTCCGAAAGCTGAAGCTTAAATTTTGTAAAATAGAAAGTTTAGCCTAGATCCAAGGTACTTACTGAAGGTTTGCAGTCTTCCAGAATATCTAAGAAAGATCATCAAGGGATCTATGAAACATTATTCAAAAGTGTATTTGATGGTACTTTTTTATTGGGAAAGAGCTCAGAGCTTTCACATTTCTCAGATATCTGTTATCGCCCCCCCAATTAACTCTGTGACTTTTAAGGTGATTTCCTGCCCATTAATTCAAATCTATGCCATTCTATTCCCGCCATTCATCTTGATTTGTGAATCTGTTGAGAAGGAAGGAAGATTCTGAACTGAAGTAGACAGAAAATGTACCATATGCCTTGATTCAGAATGCTTACAATTAGATCTGATATTGAAAATCAAGGAGTGACCTTATTTGTAACTGCAGGCCCTAATAATGATTTGGAGAGAGAAGGGGTATTGAGAAAGGAGAGTTCCTTCTAGGTTCTTAGGGTTGACAGGGCTGAAACCACTAACACTCAGTTTCCAGGAAGAGAGTGATCCGCACTCAACCTGAGCTCCTTGTAACCATCCATGGATTTGAGTTGATCCTCAATTTGAGTTGATCCCATATATAAGATGCTGGTGACTTAAGAAAAAATATATATTATAATGTAATATAATAGTATATTATAATATATATACTATGTATTATAGATATAACATATATGTGTATATCTATCAAAAAAGAACATATGTGTGAGTTTGTATATCCTATTAGTTTAAATGTCATGGGACTAATTCTTGATTCTTATCTTGGATAGAGATTGTTCTAGACAACCTTTCCTTTAGTGCAAATGGAGAGGGAACTGGAATCATGGTTATTGTTGAAAACTTGTAGAATAACTTTGGGTATAATTCCTCATCTCTAAAGGTTGAAATTTTACAGTTCTTTAATGATCCCTTTAGCATTCAGAGTCTATGGTTCTATGTGTCCACTCTTGTCTCACTTTCTTTGCTAAACTGACCTTCTTCAACACTAATAATGTATTTTGCCTTAAAGTCTTTTTGACTGTTATTAACACGGCTGCATCAGCTTCTTTTTAGTTAATATTTGTCTAGCATATTTTTATCCTTTAATTTTAAAACCTTCTTTCCCTTTACTTTTTTTAACTTATAATGTGTAGTTTGACCACCTCTGTCTTTCTACTCACCAGTTTTATCCAATTACATTTATTGTGATTATCTGTATAGTAAGTTTTGTTATTATGTCTATGTGTCCAGGTATTTTAATGATTCTTTTTCTCCTTTTCTGCCTTCTTTTTAATTTAGTTTTTTAATTTTAATTTTTTAAAATTTGAACTTTATACCATCTGTATCTATTATTTTATGGGTTAATCACTCCATACTCTCTGACTCTATGATCCCTTCCCCGATCACTTATCAGCATGTAGTGGATCCATATTGTTCTCACTTTCTTTCCACAGAACAGAAACTAGGAGAAAATGTTTGTCATCGAGATAACTTTATCAGCAGAGGAAACCCAACAAGATACTTTTACATTTAAAATTATATTCTTGGATTTGAATAATCCCAAATTTTCTTTTCTTTCATTGTGTCCATTTGTTTTACTTCCCAATCTTCCTTCCACTTTGTAACATGCAGTCTCTTTGCAACTATGATTTTAATCATTGAAGGGAGCCTTGCTGTTAGAATGACCTCTTCTTGCCCTCCTCTTTGAAGGGGGCAGATATGGCAGGGTCCAGAATTTTCCAATGATTTTATATGATAGCTAATTAATGGCTTTCTGCAGTTTCCATGGCAATGCCACGCTTTGCTGCCAGGCCTTATCCAAATGGGCATTCTGTTCATTCTTTTGCCTTAGCATCAGCATATTAATCAGACACCATAGGTCCTTGGTTGCTGCATCAAATTGGTAAGACACTAATTGAATTAAAATCTCACTTGAAGGCTTCAGGCTTCTCTTCCTCCCAGCTGGAGAGGAACCTTGTTAGCTCAAAGGGCCAGACCCAAGCAGGAGACATTGGAAAATCCACAGAACTTTGTGTCCTTTTATATAGCAAAATATTTTTCTTTTGCCTTCGAATAAACATTTTGATGTCTGAATCTTTCTCTCCTTGAAAATTTCTCTATTTCCCTGACCTTTCCAATCATTGGACATTGCTGTATTCTCTTTGTAATATGAAGTGATGCAGTTAGTATTTTCAAGGTGAAGGGAAGAGGATTTTCCTGCACATACAACTGGTGAAGTCTGGGAAAGAACTCAGGTGGAAGGCCCTAACTGAATTGTGATAAGGATTAGGTAGCACAATGCCTCTGAAGATTGCCTGGCGATCTGTAAAATGTGAGCATAGGGGTTCATATAGCATGAGACTTTGAAGTGCTTAGAAAAGGTAGAGATGAAAGGAAAAAAGGAAGAGAGGCCACTGAGAGGTGGTTAGTCTTAAATTCATTTAGCAGGTCATGAAGATCATGGGTAATTATTTCAACTTCTCCTACAGAGTTAAAATCCTCACTGCCCTTGGTAGGCTTCCCATTTAAAGTCACAATTTTAAAGCTTTAACTGACCCTCAAATATACCATGCACATTTATACCTTTGCGGTTTTGCATTTTCTATTCCTTTGGCCCTTCTGCTTCTTGCTATTTGCCCAACTCTGATTCACTTCAACACTCAGAATAAACTGCCCGTATAAAGCTTTGGCCAACCCCATTAACAGAGAAAATAACTTCTCCAGGGCTCCTCTCTGTGTGCCTGACCCCATGATAGCACTCATCATGGTGTACTGTAATTATTGTTTATTTTTTCAATTTGGTTCATATGTCTGTATTTTCATTAATTTGTGAGTGGCACAAAATCCTTACAAATTTTTGTTTCTCTGACATACCCCATTCATCTAATAGGCATTGAAGAGATGTTTGATGATTTGCTGACCTTCTGCAAAATCTTGTGCTTGATGAATAGCTGCTATGTGATCTCTGGCATGAACGGATTTCCAGTCTAAATGAACACTGGATCCTCAAAAGCTGAGGTCCAAAAAACTATGTTCATGTGAAATGCAAGTTAGTGTTAAAGTCCGTATCAGAATATATGCTAATTCATGCTAAAAATTGGAACATTAAAGTTGGAATTTACCACTACAGAAGAAAAAAAAAAAAAGACTTATTCTTCCACCTCACCCCCAACACATGCACACATCCATAAACACACACTAGGTAATTCTTTACTTCTCTACTTCTAAACTAGATTAGGGATGGTGTTCTCTCTGAGTCATATTATCACAGACTCTGGCGACTCCTGAGATGGGTCTTTGTATTGTACCCAGGATGGCATTAACTTGAGAGAGAAATGCACATTCCAGAACTGGGACCAGTAAGTGGAAGGTATGTAAAAGCTGGCCAAGGTATAGGAGAACTATCTAATAACCAGATCTGTTTTATAACACAAAATGGAATGAACATTATTGTTCCCTTTCAGCAAAAGAGGAATTCAAGGAACATGGAAGATAGAGCTAATTAGCTTCCTGTCGCTGGAACAGTCGAGCCGGTAAACAGTGGTGATCTCCCTAAGATGGTGAGAAGGAGATTTGCACTGGGCATAAGTTTAGACCAGAGGAATTCCATTTTCTCTTCTGACCCTGAAATTTGTAATCCTGTTTCTCTGACAGTACAGAAATGAAGATTTGGATGTTCAGAAACACCTCTAGCAAGTACCACCTCACCAAAAAGATAAACGTAGAGATCCTGAAGACTAAGAAGTGGTATCTGCCCAAGTCCTCTATAAGAGTGCTCTGAAAAGAGTTTTCTTTCTTGAGTTTCTCCTTTCAATTTAACTACCAAGTCCCAAAACAAGGCCTCTCACCTTCATAGATGCCAATGGCAGTGTTATAATTTTAGTGTGTGCGTGCATGTGTGTGCGTGTGCGTGTTCTGAGTTAATCAAAGGATCATTTTTTCCCACACTTACCTGTGGAAGTCTGCCTGGCAGAGCAATGCAATGTTAGAACTTACCCCATTTTAGTTTATTGTGGTTAATGATTTTTATTTAAACAAAATTATAATATGCAAAGCACTTTTAGGAAATCTGAGACCATTTCTTTTTGGAGAAAGTAGGAGAAAGGGGTTTTTCAATTAAAAGAGAAAAAGCTATCAAAACAACCTGAGACTGAAAAATATTTCATCCCTTGGCAGTGTAGCTGGAGGAGAAACCACAAAATGGCCACTGTGATTTAGAAGAAGGAGTGCTGCCTCTTGGGTCAGAAGGCAGAGTTCAAATCCTTATTCAGGCAGTAACTATGTGTGGCCATGGGCATGCCATTTTCTCTCCATGCTTATTTCACAAACTAAATCGAGTGTGACAGCTGATATCCGAGGGTCCTTATTGTTTTTTTTTTTTAAATGTTTTATTTATTTATTCATGAGAGTCAGAGAGAGAGAGAGAGAGGCAGAGGCAGAGGGAGAAGGAGGCTCCCCACCTAGCAGGGAGCCCGATGCGGGACTCGATCCCAGGACCCTGGGATCATGACCCGAGCCGAAGGCAGATGCTTAACCACCTGAGCCACCCAGGCACCCAGGGTTCTTATTGTTTTAACACCCTGTGATGTATCTGTTTCTCCCCCGCAAGCCCCCCTACTGTCCAGCTTCAACTAGCTTCGATGCATTCAGAATGGGTAAGATAGCACGGTAATCGCATCCCCGCCCCTGTGCAAGAATGAGTCAAAAGAACCACAAGGAATTAGGCATAAAGAGGGAAGAAATCATAACCCAAGAAATAACTTTATCTATGTCCATTTCCTCCCACAAGGAAAAATGGCAGTGTTGGTTGTACATTACATACATCTCTCTTTCTTTTTAGTGTTTAATCTTAGCACCTGCACAGCAGAGATCTTGGCAATTCATTGCATATGCTCTCCCCTTCTCCCCCCACAATACAGCACCTGAGGCCTAGGAAGCAACCCCTCCAAGCTCCTCCAAAGGCTGAGACCCTTCTTCATGACAGATTATAGAGATAACAAACATGCCCAACGGTTTTATACAGTTGCTAGAACGTTTTCGTTTCCAACGAATGAAGACTCTTCCTCCTTTTCTTTGAGTATTAATTACATTTTACAAATTTGTGTTTTGTTTTGTTTTGCTTTGCTTTGCTTTGTTCTGTTATGTTTGTACAACAAAAGGGAAAGCCCATGGCGAGGAGCCCCAGGTTAACAGAGTTTGGCTGTCATCTGGTCCGACTGTTTGAGGATCTCGGTGTTGTAGAGGTCCAAGGCGTGGTTCACCCGGATGATCTCGCTGTTGGTCAGTTTCAGGCGGTGCTTGAGCATACAGGAGAACAAGTCCAGCTGGGGCTTCCCCGGGGCCACAGGAGGGGCCAGGCGATTAATTCGGTCCCGAATATCCAACAAGAGGAGCATCACGGACGAAGAGGAATAGAACTGGCCACCTTGTGTGTAGGACTGGTTGACCTGCTGCACGGCGCTGCGGAGGAGGTCGGCGTTGAACCGCAGACTGTACCCGAACACCTGCACATCCGAGATCTTGATGTAGAACTGCCTCTTGGAGGGGTCGGACAGGTCCACGGGGCCCTGGCCAGTCTCGTTACGCAGTAGGGTAGGTAGCCGAGTCCGACTACGTAGGTAGATGTGGACCGTCTCGAAAAACGTTTTCCACCGATTGCCCAGCAAGAGAGTCCAGTTGTAGCACTGGCTGTTTTGGAGACGAATCTTCTCCCAACGCGGGTAGCCAAACTCCCCGAAGGGCATGTTCCAGCCCTCCGAGTGGCTCCCGCTGAAGGGGTTGACATAGACAAAGAACATGGGGTCCAGGCTGCTGTTGCGCATCTGGCAGATGCGCATGGACATGCCGATCACCATGTGGATGAAGTCCATGCGGTTCTTGTTGCTCTTGAGTGTGAGGGACATGCGCTTGCGCCACCGGGGATCAAAGAAGGTGTCGAGGCGGATCTCGTTGCTGATGAAGGTGGTGTGGACGTAGAGGCGCGAGTCCATCTTCTGCAACAGGTACTTGAGCTCCAGGTCCTGGAAGTCCAGGTCGGTCTCGAAGCTGATGAACTGCTCACTCCGCTCCGAGTCCACGTTCTGTGGTTCGCAGCGGCCTCGGTACAGCTTGTAGCCCTTGTTGCAGGAGCCGCAGAGCGAGATGTTGGCCAGGCTGCACATGGCGCAGCTGTTGTTCCCCCCTATGATGCAGGGGATGGGGCGCTGGCACAGCGTGGTGCTACTGTGGCACACACAGCTCCTCTGGCTCTCCAGGAAGGTTCCCCAAAACCCGTTCTCATTGCAGTAGAGAAGCGACTGGACCCTTGCAAGCCACTGCTGAATTGTCCTGGGGAGAGAAGGAGAACGGACACTGTTAGCCAGCAGGGCTGGGCTGCTTAGGGCGACCCAACCCGTCATGCAAAGTGCAGCTGCCCAGGGGCTGAAAGGACTGGGTAGGACAGCTCCGACAGTTAGGGCACCGAATAGAAGTGAAAAGAACTACACTGTCGTTCCTTGTCATGCCACAGACCAGCTATAGGACACTGCATACCCTTCTAGCATTCAGTGCCCACACCTGTAAAGGGAAGGGGTTGGAGTAAGTTCCCTGGGGTCCTTCCAGCTCCAGGATTCCATTATACAGTAGCCCCAAAGGAGTTTGATCCCAGGAAATTAGAGCGTCCAAACAAAACACCCCTGCCAGATTGCAGCAGACTCTGGAAATCAGCCACGGAGAAGAACTTAGGGGTTCATATGTTTAACCTGCATCACGTTTCAGCCCTCTTCCCAGATTCCTCCCACGAGGTTATATAACCTCCAACTTTGAACAAAAACAAATGATAGTTTATATTACTCTAGAGATCACCTAGTGCTTCCATACTGAAGATCTTACATGATCTTCACATGTAAGAAAGATGTTATCGCCCCCATCTTCTCCCGGGCTCCACACTCTCAATTCAGTGGAACTTGCCTCACAACATGGACCTCTAGGTCCCCACCCCCCCCAACACTTTTATAAACGCTACCCAAGCCTGCCCCCGTGGTTCCAGCCACCGAAACATTCCAGTGAAGATAGATGCTAGATCAGATAAGAAGCAGCAGAAGAACAGGTAAAAATACAGAAGGCAGTCAGCTTAGTAGCCTCTCATCTTTCCTCATTTCTGTGTGAGTCATCTCTTGGCCGTCTTCCATGCTACGAAGAATCCCTCACATGTGTCTGGCACTTTTTACCCTGCCCGGGGCACATCTGCTCCCGTTTTCTCACTGGAGCCTCACAACAACACCCCGAAAATAGCTTGGGACCTGAGGTCAGTCGGAGATTGCTTCAAGTCCTGGCTCCTCCAACCTAGGAGCTGAGGCAGCGCCCGGCATTTCTTTTTGTCCACCTTCCTAATTGTCACTACCACACAGGGCTGTGGTGAGGATTGCATGAATTTTTCTGTGAAGGCTTCTCCCCAGACCTGCTTGGTATTAAGGACTCGATGAAAGTTAGTTCCCATTATTCCCGCAGAGGGACTCTCAGCTCCATTTTATGGACATGGCAAGAGAAGCTCAGAGGTGAGATGAAAGACTCAAAGCCATACAGTGGGTGAGTGGAAAAGTCTCCTGGTTCATCGCTGTTTTTTTTTTTTTTTTTAAACCCATGTCAAGCAAGAGTCAAGAAAGGCTCTCTTAAGGCCACAACGTGTTGATGACGACAGTGATGGAGGCGATGGCAGTGGCTTATGATCCCCGTTTTAGGAACCTGGCAAGACAAGCCCTCTTGCATCGTACTGCCTGGGGCAGGAGGCCAGCAATCCCTCAACCGTACCCCTCGCACCCGCCGAGCCCAAGCGCCGCGAGGGGGGCAGGAGAGCCCGATCCTGAAGAGCAGGTGCACTGGTCCAAGCAGAACTAAGTTCAAAGCTCAGTCCTGTAACCGGGAACTAGTCACTTCGCGTCTCTGAGCCTCAGTATCCGCATCTGAAATGAGCATGATAAAGCCCATCTTCGGCAGCAGCGGGGAGAGGACTGCGTGAGATGATATATTTAAAGCATTTAGCACAGAGCCTGGCGTAGCTCAATTATTAAACAGGTAATAACAATAAGCACTCTTATCCCAGAGACTAAGCTATTCCTTTGAAGGTATTGAGACACTCTCAAGGATGTCACTATCTCCCTGGAGTTCGAGGGAAACCATTTTGTTCTATGGGATATTTGAAAATGGACAGCGTTGACATGGCTTCCCAGAATGCTCTGCTTTGAACAAGTGGCTTATCAGCTGAGAGAAAATGGAGGAATAATTAGCGTGCTCCTTGAAGCTGCTCTGCCTTTTAAATCCACGGAACCACCCACCTCTGGCGATGAAACCTCCCTTGCAACGCTCCCAACACGGCCAGGAGACACCTGCTCCCCCCCATCAGTTTCCCCTCTGGGCTGGAAGGCCTGAGAGGGGGAGACCCGTCCTCCCCTGAGTGGCTTGCCCCCAGCACGGCTCTCTCTCTCTTTGCGGCATGAATGAATGCTTGCTGAATGAATGAACCACAAAATTAATATTTTCCTTGTATTTTTCATTAAAACAACAACAACAACAGCAACAGCAACAAGCCCCGCCGTCTCTTCTCTCCCCTCCGGGCTGCAGTATTCGTTCTCGACACCGTCCACCCACACGGCTCCCGGCCTCCCCAGCCTCTGCTTCTCGAGCCCAATCCTATTACAGCCTGGAGAACAGAAGCAGGCCCAGCCTTCAGGAAACGGAGCTGGAATCATAATGAGCCCTGTGGCTCCCACCTCCCCAACCAGAACATTGACTGAATATTGGCTATGAGTCATCTGATATTTTTGTGAGCTGCAGGGGCCCGCCACACGTCTCTGATTGCACGGTTCCATCTGACGCGAGCGTCATTCCAAAATGCCTCTTTCAAATGGCCCACACTTGCCCCTGTCACTCCCTCTCCAAGTGACAGGACAGTACCCCATTTAGAGCTCCTCTGTTCCCATCTGCGAGGCATTCTATAACCCCGTCGAGCGCCCCCTTTCTCGTGTCTCATCATTGGGCCCCTTTGTCAGCACTGCAGCCCCCACTCCTTGAATCAATGCCTCATTGTGGCTGAGCCCTCAGAATCTTTGGTTGGGGGAAAGAAAAAGATGAAAGTCCCTGGGGGTGCTGCCACAAGCTAAGGGGCTAGCGGCGAATTAGGATTCCAGCCCTGTCGGGCAGGAGGGACTGGGGACAGAGGCCCTCTGAGGCGCATCAGCGAGCTGCGGCACCTGCATCTCCTGACCTCAGAATAATCATGAGGTTGTGGGCTGTATCAAAGAAGGCATTAATGATACAGCCAGAGGACGCAGAGCGAGGCCGCGTGCAGGGGGGAGGGGCGCAGGGGGTGCGAGGCCCGGGGCAGGAGGAAAGGGAACAAGGAGGAGGGAGGGGGAGCACGAGGAAGGGTGACAAGAGGAGAACCGGCCCCGGTGTTAGAGACCACAGGAGCGACCGTGGAGCCCGACCTAGATGGGCGGACGGGACAGCGGCAGGAGCAGGTGACTGGAGAGGGAGAAGAGGAGGGAATGCAATCAGAGTGGGCAGCGCAGAAATGCAGCAGCTCAGCCAAGCCTTCATTTCTCCTAACTCACGGGCTCAGGGAACGTGGACGCTCGATGGGCCACCCGAGGGCAATCCGGCCTCTGCTGAGAAGCAGGGACTGGGTGTCCGAGATGGGGAGCAATGTCACTAGTGGGAGCCCCTGTTCCCAAGCTCCGCGAACTGTCTCCTGCTTTTCAATACTTCCTTTTGTGGAGAAAAGCAACACCAGAAAAACAAGCTCATTCCAGTGTTTTTGTGGGTTTCTTCTTGACACAGGCAACTTCCAGTAATGAGGACTCTGCCTCACCCAGACTGATGTCCTACACTTTCTCCGTCTCCAGCCGGGGCTCTGGGTAGTGATCACGGATATTCGGAAACGTGGCGATGCTCCACCGTGCAAAGCACTAGGAACCGGCCAAGGGACTGGGCAGCTTACAACTCCGGAGCCCTCACTCTCTCGCAGGCCTTGTGCTGGAGGCCCTTGAGGAGCGAGATCCACAGAGTCACTCCACGTTCCCGTTCTGCGCTCTCTAACCCCAGAGCCGCCACGCTTTGTGCTGCGCACCGTAATGTGAAATTACAACGATGCGGCAAGAAGAAGGACACAGGCCACGAGAAGAGAAGTAAACTGAAATCATGGAAAAATACTGAAAGTTAGAGTGTGTGAAGGGCCTATTATCACATTCCTCGCTTCCTCTGGACCTGCCAGAATCCCTCTCCTCCATTCACAGATAATTGGAGCTCACCGACAAGTGCTCGGGGAGAGGCTGGGGACCAAGGGTAGGAGGGACTGTGATCTATAAATACCATTTCCCAGGCTAGCTGGTGACAGCCTGCCTCAACCCTGGCAACAGAGGAGAGGCTTAATAGGCCGGCTCCAGAGGGGAGGGTCTTACAAAGGGCTGACACAGTCCCACTGCAAGGCAGTCAGTGTGAGGCAGTGAGGACCAAGTTTTAAAATGTTTTCCTCTGTCCCTGGGGATCCGGAGCCTCTTCCGTTTGCAGCCAAAGATGAACTCCAATACATCTAAATCAGCCTCTTTCTGTTGGATGTGATTTCAATTCATTCTGACCGGGCGGGGGTGGGGGAGGGGGGGTGGGGGTGGACCACAGAAGCAGAAAACCTTCCTGAAGAAGACTGGGAAATGTTCAGCTCATCCCCCTCATGTTTAGACCTGAACATTGAGACTTTGGGGATTAGGTGAAGGATCAGTGTTTCCTGAGAGCTTTCCACACTGTGGCTGTTACCCTCCTAGGCTCACATCAACCCCCTGAGATAGGATGCCTTTGTGATTTTCATTCTACTGAGAGAACACTGAAGGCCAGAGAGGGACTGTGATTTTCCCATGGTCACACAGCATGGATGTAGCAGATCAGAGCTCGGGATGTCTGGATCCAAACCCAGTGTTCCCTCCAGTCCCTGGTGTACTTTCCTTACCCTCTATAACCCAGGCTGGAGGAGAGGCTAGGCTCCAGGCCATGCTCCCCTGCAGGCCTCTGTCTTTGCCTCAGCCAGGATTTTCTGGCGACCTGACAGGTCTTCCAGTGACACAGCTGGAGTTGCTCGTCGTTTGGAGGACAGAGGCTCTGCCACCCAGGGCTTTCCATCAGAGCCTTCAAAGACACACACCTCCCTTTCAGAACCCACCCGGGTGGGGAGCCCAGGCTGGGATTCTTAATTCAAGCAAACTCCCTGCTGATTTTAATTGGAGGTTTTGCCTAAGACAGGAATGCAGTGCCGGGCCAGTGGCATTTTAGGGAAGATCACACAAATAGAGTGCCAAAGAGATCGGGGCAGGGAGGGGGGGGAACAGATCTAGGCTAAAATAGAAAACTATAATCCACAACTCCCGTTTGCCTACCAGGAGTGTTATTTAAAAGGGGAGAGGAAATGAAAAGAAAATGAAATTGGAGCTCTGAATTATTCTTTTATTTATGCCCTGTGCTTCTTCCTTGGCATTTCTTTGACACTGTAATGGGTGTCTGAGTAATTCCATGATACTCCACAAAATGTACACTCTCTCTGTAGACCGTAGACTAGACTGAGAAGGCAAACAGTTGTTTCTAGGCTTCTGATGATGCACTGTTTTTTTGGTTGTGTTGTGCATGACTATGCATGTGTGCACGTGTGTGTGTGTGTGTGTGTGTGTGTGTGTGTGTTAAAGGCAAGGTGCTGATAAAAATGAATGTATCAATGGTGTCAAACTGTTCGGGGCTCAACTTTAAGAAACCTTGGTTTATGGATGTGCTAATGTGAATTATACTGGCCATCAGACCTACTCTGTGTTCCTCATTTTCCCTGGATAAATATTTAGCTTTTAAGCATTCCCCTCGTTGAGTTTCTATCATTGCCTTAATAACCTGTTTTCCCTGCTTGTCTGGGTTCTTCACGTGATGTCAGAGCCTCATGGAGTGAATGGCTCATAACCATAAGGAAGGAAAGACCAAAAGAATTTTGTAGTCCCTTGCCAGGATGAAGATGCCTTCTAGTTTGGAATCATGGAAGAAGTAATAGGTCTGATTTGCAGAGGACAGAGGTAAAAGGTAGAAGGAGGAATGGGGAGAAGAGCCACATAAAAATCCAATGAAGTCTTTAAAATCAGGTTGTCAGGAGCTTAATCGGGGAGGATCATGAGACAATTTTTGCAATTACACAGTTCTGTGTCTGGAAGGAGGTGACAGGTAACATCAGCTGCATATTCAAATTCAGCATCTTGCTTTGGGGCATGGATGTGCTGGAGGCAAGTGAAGGAAGGACCTGGACAGGTAACATCAGCTGCATATTCAAATTCAGCATCTTGCTTTGGGGCATGGATGTGCTGGAGGCAAGTGAAGGAAGGACCTGGACAGGTAACATCAGCTGCATATTCAAATTCAGCGTCTTGCTTTGGGGCATGGATATGCTGGAGGCAAGTGAAGGAAGGACCTGGAAGCCTGTTTGGGGCTGACAGAAAGACTGAAAGCACAGGCAGCTCCCAGGTGGAGGGCTGCAAGAGCCGTTTATTGTTCCTGGCAGTAGTCAGGCAGAAGAATGAGAGGCTAAGTCCCAAAGGCTAGAAAGTAAAAAGGGGCTAATCGGGTCTAATGGACTTAAGTCCAATCATGAAGTACCATACTGGTCATCTCCAGCTGGAGCCATCACAGGTGTGGGAGTCAGCTAGTTAAAGAAATCCTGGACCCCACTCTACTACTGTCTGCTGTTGTATAGTTGACCTTGCCATGTGACCTTGGATAAGTCACTTGACCTCTTTGATTCTCAGTTTCCTTAGCCATCAAATGGGGAAGGTAACATCCACCGCACGCTCTGTCTTCAGAACTAGAATCAGTAACGCAAAGCTCCCAGGAGGTTTGCAGTGCAAGACCGTTATGACTGACCCTTAGCTGTTATTGTTACTGAGGGCAAACAACTAACTGCGTTTTATAAATGCTCCAGGTAAAAATATTCCTCTCAGTTACTAGAACAGCTCAGTTGATTATAGCTTAATACCCTCGTCTCTCTGGTTACTCACCCTCCACAGTCCTAATGAATGCTGTCACCGTGATGCTTGAAGAAAAGGCAAGACATGGGCTTTAGAGTCAGGCAAGATTGGGTACTGAATCATAGCTCCGCTACTCATTATTTAACCTTCGGCTAATTGCTTGTCCTTCCAAAGTTTCTGTTTTCTCAACTACAGAATGGAGTAATAATACGGCACTTTTGAGAATCAGGTAAGATATGTTTATAAAGCCTCTGACATTTGGTAGGTGCACACTGTGTCTCCTGAAAACAAACTATTGTGTTTCTCTGGCTTGCACAGAAAACGGTCCCTTTGAAATAAGTAATTATAGATTATAAATCTAGGGACAGAATTCAATAAATGTCACTGGGTCTGTTGAATACTGACATAAAAACAGCAACAAGAAGTGTTGTTCAACCTCTTCTTGACACTTAATCTCTTATGTATCCCCAAATCGTAAACAGATGAATTACAGATCTAAATGAGAAAAGTCAAATAATAATAACAAAACTACTAACATCAACCAGCTTCGTTAGGAGAAAACATACGGGGACATTATGATGATATTGGAGGAAACAGAGATTTTTTAAAACAGCTCATCATAAAGGAAAAAAATGATTAATAGGGATATATTAAGATAAAATATATCCATCAAAAGATACCAGTCGAAGAATAAAAAGACAACCCTTAGTTAGAGCGTATATTTGCAATACCTCTGGCCAATCAGAGACTATATTTATAATATATAAGTAACTCCTACACTGGTTGGATGCTGGGCTCATCGGGGGGCATCTTATGCTGCTCTTTAAATCAGAGTAGATGCAATTATCACAATTTTTATTTTTCTTGACAATGTATTCATTAAACTATTTAATATATGCTATTTGTCCCAGAAAGAAAGAAAGAAAGAAAGAAAGAAAGAAAGAAAGAAAAAGAAAGAAAGAAAAGAAAAAACTACAAAGCAGTAAGAAGAAATCTGATACTCAAAAGGCAAAATAGGCAAACGATATGAACAGGCACTTCATAAAAGAGGATATTCAAAAGATCAGTAAGTACATGAAACTCCACTTCATTAGTCCTCAGGACAATGCCAATTAAAACTCCAATGGGATACATACTTTGGCAGGACGGCTAAAAGAATAAAAAAATGCAAATCAAAAAAGATGGGGACTGCTAAGTATGAGCGAAAGGATGTGGAGCAAGGGAGACTCTCCCGTGTTACTGGCAGGAGAGAAAATTTGTTTAGTGAATTCGAAAAACTGAAAGTATCTACTCAAGTAGATATTCGGTATAAAAAGAAGCAAAACTGAGCTGCAGTGCGTGTAACAGGCGGGGAGTGCCCAGAGTAGGACACAGGTGGGGCTCTGCAGTGCTCATAATGGGTGCTTTTTATTTTCTATCTGGGTGCTGCTGGTGACGTGTGTGAACTCACCTCGTGAAAATTCATCTAGCCGTACACTTATGATATTTTCAACTTCCTACAGGTCTGTACTACTTTACTAAAGCATTGATTTAAAAAAAACTGTCCTTTAAAACAACCAGAATTATACTCTGATGGCAGTATCCCTTTGCATTTTTATGTCTCTTTTAAACTTTCTAAAACTCTTCTGTTTGGTGCTCTAATTTGATCTTCACAGCTCTTCCGTGCCGTGGGTGGCGTTGAGAGGGGGTCGTGCATCTCATTTTAATGAGAGAACAGCTCAGCTCAGGGAGGGGACGTGACTTGCTGCAGGTCACCAGTAAGTTGTCACATCGCTGGGATTCTAACTCGCCCATTGTGAGCTTGCCGGCCAACTCGGAGGGCGGACGTGGGGAGGTGAATTGGAAGTGGCTCTGAAGGGGAATAAGAAAGAGCCATCCACAGATAACTGTAAGAACTTCGTTCTATTTCTGACTCAGTCCACTGAGCCTCTAGATTCTATTCCAAACAGGAAGCCACTTCTGAGCCCCAGGGAAGAAAAAAGAAAAAAGAAAAAGAAAAAAATCTAAACTAAAAACAACAGAAAGGGTCTGAAGATGCTTATTTTCTTGCCTTACGTCAGCTGAGTGAGTCAACTGCCCTACTTGCTACAAATGCAGAATGACAAACAGGGATGCGAGTGGAGATCTGCCTCGTAGTGTTGGTTAGAACGAACCCTGCCCATCACTCACGGCGAAACCCAGCTGGCGGCATGCATCTCCCGACCCCTCACCCAGACCCTACACCCTTGGATTGCCGTGGGGTTCTGCCTCACAGACTGCCTTCTTTTTGCCCCCATAAATAGAAGAGAAATGCCAAAGACATTCTTAGTTCAAAGCTTCATTGCCCCATGGTTGGGAGGGCACTTGCAGGCTTCTGTGACTGACAGTCAGCTGTCCTGAGCCAGCCCAGGGTTATCTGTGGGCTTGTCCCTCTTCTGTAACAGGACAGTTTAATACACACTCAGAATAGGTCTTTGTCACCAAATTGCTACCCTCCCCCCACAAACACATACATACACATGCACACACACAAAAATGAATAGGTCAGGGACTCTCAAAGTAGCAATTTACTCCAGGGAGAGCTGTCTGCGTTTAGAGTGACAGATTTTCAGAATCCCAGAGCTGAATGATGCTTAGACCAGACCGAGTCCATGGGAAACAGAGCCCAGACAGGTTATGTGCCTTGCTTCAAGTCACACAAGAAGTACCTAGACGCTCAGAGCCAGAATCATCCCCCTGAGGAAGAACCTAATACACTGCAGAAAGGTACCATTATACCTGGCGTGAATATGCATGGAGGAAAAGGAAATATTCACACTTCTCAAGGATTACTGAACACTGGATCTGAATGGTTACTAATTCCTGGAGACAAAAATGTCAGTGTGGTCCACTAGTCAGAATAAGTGTTTATGGAGGTCAGGTAATCAATGGAGTTTTAGCTCGGTCTGTCTCACAGTAGGTCCAGGGGTTATTTCCTATAGTTATTTTCCTGATTCTAGAACACATACCCGGAATTATTCCATAACTGAAATACTCAGCAACTGGCAGAATCCTCTCCCTTTCCACTTCCAATATCCACACTACACATTGCCCAAATAATGAAATCATATTATGGAACATTCTCTCCCGTCTTTAACCAGCTTCCAAGAAAATAAAACAACAATAACAAAATATGCACCTTGGCCGAAACATGTAGCAAGGGGTCAGAACCTTAAGATAAATACACTAAACAATCTTGATTGACAAAGGTTCCAAAGGGCAATTTTGTATTACAAAATGTTTCTACACAAGGTCTCTGAAGAGTGCCCCTCTCCTTTCTACTAAAATGTATTACACTGTAAAAAAAATAAATAAACAAAACCCGCTATGTATGCCAGGTGCCTCACAGATCCTCTCAGAGACAGATCTATATTCCTTTCCCTTGAAATCTGGGCAGATTCTACCACTTTTTTGACCAATCCAAGAAGGCAAAAGCAATTCACCCAGTTTATAGATTCTGATCTCAAGAGACTTGCAGCTTCTACCTCCTGTTCTTGGAAAGCTCCCTCTTGGAGCTGAGACCACTTACAAGCAATCTGACCACCCCACTGCTGCAATCACATGGAGAAACCCTGGGGAGGGAGAGGTACGCAGCCGAATCCAGCCTCTGGCCATCTCTTCCAAGGCACCAGACACGTGAGTGAAGCTTTCTTGGAACCTCCAGCCCAGCCCAGCTGCCAGCTGAATACCAGTGAGTGACTTCAAGTCAACTCCATGTGAACAGAATTGCTCAGCCAGTTCGGGCGCAAGTTGCTGACCTGTAGATCATGAGCATAATATGCTGGTTGGTGCTTTAAGCCTCTAAGTTTGGGTAGACTTATTATATAGGCAATAGATATTCAAATTACTCTATACCATGAGCCCCAAAGAGAACTGAGGCTATCTCTTCCCCATTCCATTACTACCAGCCTATGTTACAGTACTAGGCAGCTTTCTAAATATGTCCCCTTGTTCCCCAAGATTCCAGGCAATTATCCTCAGGACCTGTGAAAATAATAGGATATCTCTCCCATGGTTGTGTTCTGTTATTGGGCACAGTTGACCTAAAAAAAGAGGTAGGTTATCTAGGTGTGCCTCATCTAATCAGGCGTGCCCCTTTACAAGCAGAAAGCTTTCTGTGGCTGTTAGCAGAACGAGAGCTCTGAGATCTGAAGCATAAGGATCAGGGGCACCTTCGTTCCTTTGAAGATGGGGGAGTCCACATGCAGGGAGCCAAGAGTAAACCCTGACCAACAACCAGCAAGGAAATGGTGACCTCAGTCCTCCAACCACAATGAAGTGCATTCTGCCCACAACCTGAATGAGCTGGGAAGTGGGTTCTGCCCCAGAACCTCCCCATCTTTATTTCTGCCTGTGAGGTATGGGCAAGAGATCCAGCTATACCACACCCAGACTCCTGACCCAAGGAAACTGTGACATAATAAACATGTGTCACTTTAAGCCTCCAAATTTGTGGTACTTTTTTACAAAGCAATATCAAACTAATACAGGCTTCTCTGGCCAACACACTTCTCCACTTGGTTTCATTTTACTCTCTAATAAAATGACAGGAAGAAATCGGCTGATCGTTTAGAGTCCCTGATGATGATGACACTTTATGATGGCATAATTTTAGGTCATTTACCTTCCTGAGCCTCAGATTCCTAGAGTAAAGCACCCCTGGTCTTGTCTATCAGTCCACCACTACCCTTCACATAGTTCCCAGCACCTGGTCGGCGCTCACTAAATATTTGTTGAATGAAGGAATGAATGGATGAATACATGAAGATTCGGTACAAAGATTAATGTATATATTCTTTGCCAAGAGCAAAGAACTGTGCCAAAGATGGCAACAGAAGGAGTATTATTGCAGGACATTTGGCCAGTCATGATTTTATGTGAGCCTTAGTTTTCTTACCTGTAAATGGAGAGACTAATCCTTGCTGTTAGCTCCCAGACAGGTTATTATGTATAAGGCTCAAATCAAATCATTGACAGGAAAGCCCTCTGCAAAGTAAAATAACCTGTACATAAGGTATTTGTCTTCGTTTACTTTGAAAGGTTAGTAATGTCCCTAAGCCTAATGGGGTAAATTTATTCTCTAATTATACCAGAAACTGAGTACTTTCCTGCTGTTACTTTGGCTTCTTCTGGCTAGCAGTCACACCGCCTCCCAGCGGGAGCGGTGCTTAAGGGGATGCAAGGCCATTAGCATCTGCTTCAGCAGGTGTCAGGAACTCAAGTCAAAGAAGACAAGCTGAAGGATGAGGATCTGTTGACAGGAGGGACACGCCTGTGGCACGACACCAAATAATCTGGGTCACTGCCTCTTAATCTGGTGTAAAGCACTTTTTTCTAAGGCTATGTACTGAGGGATGCAATCTCTTGAAAAACTTCAAGAAGAAAGAGTTCTATGGCCAAATAAGTTTGAGAAACTATATGCCTATGACCCCATCTCTATTTAGGGTTTTTTTTTTTAATTCATTTTCTAAACTTTTTCAATCAAAGATATCACTTCATTCCCCCCCCCACACACACACATACACACACACATCACAATGTCCTATAGGATTCACTTAGGGGAATTCATTTTTGCTTAGTTTCTACTAGTGAGGGGACAATGTATTTACGGCAGTGAGGGGAATATTCTAAGCCAAGGTTAGTGCAGTCCCCAGACCAGCAACATCAGTATCATCTGGGACCTAGGAACCATCCCAGATGAATCAGAAATCCGGGGTGGGGGGGAGGGGGCAGCAATCTATTTTTCAAAAAACCCTCTAGGTGATCAGGATGCCCACTCGAGCTTGAGAGCCACTGCTGTGATCCACAGATCAATGGTAAAGCTCATGTCAACACAGGGAAGAAATAGTGAATCCTTTTACACCTGGGAGAGAAAGTCCATTGATTCTCTAGCTCATATTTCAAATGGCTAGCAGAGAACATTTACTAAACCAGAGCATTCCTTCTAATTTTTTTCTCTCCCAATAGCTACTCATCAGCTAAATGATAATATACAAATTCCATAGTTAGTATTCAATTCCTCCCTAGTTTCATCTCAACATACGGGTCTAATCTTAAAAACAACTGAGACAAATATACTAAGAGTTAATGTTAATTGACCACCTAGATATGCTAAGAACACTGCCTATATATCTTAGGTAATCTTTACAATAACTTGGTGGGGAACGTTCTATTATTATCCTCATTTTACAGATGATGGCGCTTAGGACCAGAAGACACTGAGCACACAGCTCACCCCCAGGATTTAACACCAGACTATCTGGTTCCAAAGCCCGTGCACTCATGTTCTTTTTCTACACTCTCTGTTTTCTGATTTCCCTCTCTGGATGAAATTAATCTTACAGTCAATTCTTGATATGTTGTTTTCTGGAATAGAAAACCATTCTCTCCACCCCAAGTGCAAAGCATCATCATCCTGCAACTTCCATCTCAAAAGCTCCCTCAGTAAGCACTGTATCACTGTGGGCTGGGCAACCTCATATGTCACTGGGAGCTGGGGGGAGACGTTGGTCATTGCCCTCATGCAATCTGTGGTCAAGACGGGGACGGCTGGGATGAAACACACGATTGCAAATGGGCCAAGTGTTGGAAAACACTGCCACACGGGATGTAGTAAAGACATCCCATAGGACATTGCAAACTGGTCCAGTGTGTCTGGGCAATCATCCCTAAGAAATGGGGGTTTGATCTGAAAGTTAAAGGATGAATAGATTAATCCAGCCAAAGAGGCGAGGGGATTCTCCAGTCTTCCCCAATAGGGACGTATTTCTCTCCCTTCTTATCTCTACTGCTACGCAAATTGTTTTTACAATGGGAACCATAATAGAATCTACTTCATAGGCTTGTTGTAAGGATGCAATGAGTAAATAAACGTAAGGCGCTTAAAACCGTGCCTGGTATATATGTTACCTATTATTATCATCATTTTTTTTTCTTACTGTATGACCTTGAGCAAGTTGTTCCACTAACAGTGGCAAGTTAGTCGGAGTAAGAGCTTCTGGCTCAGGACAAACTAGTGTAATTGACCTCCGCGCGAGTGACTCACCACACAGCTGAATAAATAAATGTGCGATGCTCACTGAATACCCACGACTGGTTGGTTATGCGCAGACAAAGCCCACATGCCTCTGTTCCCTCCAAGTAACAAGCACGCCTGTTCTCACATCTGTTTATCCCAGTTGTATCTGCCATGATTCGATCATGGAAGTCGAAGTCAAATAAATCAATTAAATATGAGCTGTCTTTTTCTGTGGAAACTAATTTGAATTCTATGAACAAATTCTAGAAAGACATTTGCTGGGGGAAAAAAATGTCATCGACTGAAATAAAGGAGAAGTACCTGAAAATGATTAGGAGGGGACATGAAAAGCTACAAATGTTTAGATTGTTTCCTAAGAGTCTTTAAACTGTTGCTCCACTTTGAATAAACAGAAGTTGGAAATGTTATACAATGACGGGTGTGGTTTATGCAAGAAAGCCAGTAAAATGTCAAACAGAATATACCAGCACCCTCAAAAAAGATTCTGGCCCTACTTCAAAAGGGTTGGCCAAGGAATATTCATGTATATATTTTAAGTAAAAATAAAACGTGTTTTAGATATGTGCGGCACGTATATACATTTTAGGATTCCCTATTTTTAACTTTTGCAATTAACTGACAAATTTTTGGTCTCTAATTTTGTCTGATAAGGAGCCACGGGCTTTGACATCTTACTATATGCTAAAAGTGGCATACATGTTCTTTTATTGATTTTCTAACATTAGGTATTATTTTTATCTCTACCATACCAATTAGAAAAATGAAGCTCAGATACCTTAATACCGTGCCAGGTTTACATTGTTAGTAAATGTACCTTCTTCTTGGCCTATCAGACTCCAGACTGTGAAGTCTTAGGTATCTTAAATTACATGGCCTCACTTCTGTATTGTTACATGTGGTTGGGCTCGTGCTTTGTCTCCTCCAGCGGACACATCCATTTTTTGGAGGCAGAAACAGTGTCCTCATCAAATATCTAGGGTTGACTACCCCTGTGCTCCTGATTACATTAATACTGTATCCGCACATTTCTTTATAAGTTACAAAGAGTTTTCACATATATCCTATAAATGGACTGGGACGTCAGCTCTACGGGGTAGCTATTCTTATTATCCTGAGCGTACAGATGAGGAAACAGAGGGCTCAGGGAGGTTTAGAGATTTGTGGAGGTCACACATGTAATAAGTAGCAGAGCAGAGACTGTCTAATAAACTGAACCTGAGTTCAATAAAATATAAGAAGTCCTATCCCTCTGCCCCACTGCAGGAGTCTATGGAGATTAAATCCCGAGGCGAGTAAGTATAGGGTTCAGAGAAGAATCAAAACCAGTGCGGAAATGGAGGGTCATCATAATAGGGCTAACGATTATCTTGGTAGCCAGAATCTTTCCATAGACACCAATTAAACACCCTGTGGAGCAGGAAATATGTTAAAAGCTGACGTGGGTTCAGAAGCTATGGCCCCAGGGTTGGAGGGACGCCCCCAAGAGATTTTCATCTCAACAATGCATAATCACATTGTGCTTGGGGAAGGCCCGGACTGGACTGCTGGGTCAAGGCCATGTGAATATGAGAAGTAAAAATAAACCAAAGACCAAGAGTCATCGGAAAATGTCAATAATTATATTGCCCACCCTCAAGTTAAAGTGCCATGGATCTGCTTTGCCTTATAATACTCTAACCTCTACAAAAATCAGGTGACAGCATGCAGCAAAGAAATACCAAATCACAGTGACATTAAGTACCTACTCAGCGCTAGGGATTTTTCTTCATCTCATTGAATTTCATAGACTCTGGGACGTGCCTATTTTTGTCCCCCTTTTGTTCTTTGTTTCTTTTTTCTCTTTTTCTTCGATAAGGTACATTTCACAAAGTCACATAGGTAGCAAGAGATACTTTCAGGATTTGGATCCAGGTCAGCTGAAGACAATCTCCATCTGCAGTTTCCATCTGACCGTACTGCTTGGACTGTCACAGTCTGAGAGCCTCAGTTTTAATCCTGGTGTATTCACGAATTCCCTGAGTGACCTTAGACAAGTCACTTCACCCCCTCTGGCCTCATTTTCTTCACTTATGAATGAGGAAGACAATCTAACCATACACAGTATATGTGGAAAAAATCCTTAAATTATTTATATGGCAATGGGACACAACTGTAAAATATTATGTTGCCATGCCTTGGGGAACCCATTCCAAGTAGAAAATAATTTATTTGTCCCTTCAGTGAACAATGTTTTTTGAATAGCTACTGTGTGCCAATTCCCATGCTAGGAGATTAGGGTGTTAAAGTGGTCAAGAACGTGGTTACAGACACTTGCCTGGAGCTGTTGGTCTCATAAGACAGATAGGCGTTAATAAATAGATAAGCAAAGGTGTTAAAGTTAACTGAAGTTTGGGGCTTCATTTGGGAAGTCAGGATGTTAGGAAAGCATATCAAATAGGCGCCGACACCCCTTCAATGCAAGGAACACAGCCTTCAGAGCCGAGATCTGAAAGACATGCAGAAGCTACTGCAGTGGAGGAAAAGGAGAGAACATTCCAGAAAGAGGGAAGAGCCTGTGTGAAGCTCAGTGGGAGTGGGAGGAAGCATGCACATTTAGTGAAATGAAAGATTAGTGGGGTTGCAGCCGTGACAGCCAAGCAGAGACATGCAACAGAGAGGGAGGAGGTAGGCAGGGGCCAGATTGTGGCAGACCTCTAGGTCAGTTTAAGATTTTGCTCTTCCTCCTAAGAGCAGTGATTAGTTACCAAAGGCTTTAAGCAGGGATGCAGCAAGACTGAATTTGCTTCTTAAGCAATAATTCTGACCGTCTCGTGGAACATAGATTGGAAAGGGGGTACAACAGATTCTGGGAGACACGGTTTAAAGGCCATTGTAGGGGCGCCTGGGTGGCTCAGTTGGCTAAGCGGCTGCCTTTAGCTCAGGTCATGATCCCAGGGTCCTGGGATCGAGCCCTGCATCAGGCTCCCTGCTCAGTGGGGAGCCTATTTCTCCCTCTCCCTCTGCTGCTCCCCCTGCTTGTGCTTTCTCTCGCTCTCTCTCCTGCCCTCTGTCAAATAAATAAAATCTTTTTTTAAAAGGCCATTGTAATTTGGGGCAAAAGATCTTAGTTTGAACTACAGCCTACTCATTAAAACTGACTAAGATTTAATTACTGATCTTATATCAATATTTCGGAGTTGAACTGTGATTCTCTCAGTCTCTCTGAGTGGTATTTCTCCTACAGTTGGGCAAGACCTCAAGGTAAAGGAGTCCAGTTGTTTTCAAATTGTGTAAAGGAAAAAAGATCCCCTTATTTTCCCAAGTGAGTTCGAATTCAGACTTCCCATAAAGAAAATGGAAGTCGTTAAGCGTCTGCCTTCGGCTCAGGTCATGATCCCAGGGTCCTGGGATGGAGCCCCGCATCGGGCTCCCTGCTCCGCGGGAAGCCTGCTTCTCCCTCTCCCACTCCCCGTGCTTGTGTTCCCTCTCTCGCTGTGTCTCTCTCTCTGTCAAATAAGTAAATAAAATCTTAAAAAAAAAAGAAAATGGATATAAAGAGCTGCTCTGGTGAAAGGTGAGGTGTCATCGTTCACTGTTCAGCCTCCACCTGCCCCCACAAGGCACACGTTTTGCATCCCGTGTCCTCTGGGGCACCTGCTACAGACCCAGTATGGATTTAATGTGGCCCATGCAAGCCCATACAGGTCAGAGCCGCGACCTGAACTCAGGCCCTCTGGTTCAAAGCTGTGTCCTTTTCAAAAGCACACCCTGCCACTAAATAATGATGTTTTGAGGACAAATGCCCTGTTGCTTGTTTCTTTAAGTGCCTCCCAGGGTCTGGTGTTGGGCTGGGAGGCCAGGTGGTCAGTCAACGTTTATGGAATTGCACGGAAGCCTGCTGCTTTATGCTCGCCCTTCTCCCTTCTTCCCTCCTTTCCTTCCTACCTTCCTCTTTTTTTTTTTCCTTTCTCCCTCCCTCTCTCCATCCCTCTGTCCTCCTTCCCTTCTTTGCAAGGAGAGTGGAGTGATTTCCATCATCATGCGGTTCGTAGTCTAGGCAGGGGATCTGAACGCCCTGGGCCATCATCCTCGGCAACAGGTAGGAGAGCCAAGAGGTTACAGGAAAGGACTGCCAGGGTTTGAATCCTGCCTCTTACCTGCGGTGTGATTTCCAGCAAGTCAGTTAACATCTCTGTGCCTTAACTTCCTGGATACTCATAAAATGGGACGATTTGCTGCTGCCTGATAAGGTCGTCTGCCTGGGCTCCAGAATTGATGATTCAGGGTTCCATGGCTGGGGCCATTTCCTAAATCTCAGCACACTACATTCCAGCCTATAAAATTCTAATCCCAATCCATCACCACCCCCATGACCTTAATGAGCTAACCCTGCCTTTGGTATCATCATACACTCAAACCACGGTGTCTCTGCCTCTGCACACTGCTCAGAGCCTGCACCAGCCCTCGACCAGCAAGCCCACCAATGAGAGAGCAAGACAGTTCCAATACTGCCACTTACCTGCCCTGTGACCTTGGGCAAGTTAATTACATCTCTGCCTCATCAGTTCCCTCATCTATAAGGCAATCAACTTTGTAGAGATAGCATATATATATATATATATATATATATATAATAAAATATGTCATCATTACCAACACTTAGACTTGTCGAGTATTACCATGGGCTAACTAACTTACGTGCAAAATACCAGTGCCTGGTAAAAATAACAATAAGGAAAATAGCTGACATATACTGTGTGTTTTCCATGTGGCAGACACCGTTCTAAGCATTTTATGTGGGTTAAAGCATCTAATCTTCAAAACAGCCTTAAGACGTTGGCGCTATTATTAGCCCCATTTTACATATGAGAAAACTGAGGCTCAAAGCTGGTGCTAACTTCCCCAGGGTTACAGGATAAGCTGCTGACCAACCCGGGCTGTGAACCCAGGCAGTCTGACTCTAGAATCTCTATACTTAGCCAGCTCTCCTGCTTGTTATAATAGCTGCTCAGTAAGAGGCTGTTATCGTTTTATAATTAATCTGATTTGCCCTACATATAAGATGGTCACCTCTAAGCTCTACTTACACTCATTTTATCTCCAAAAAAGATTCCCTCTGCCCCCAAAGACCCACAGCCCCCAGTATTCACTCCCTTGAATCCGGGCTGGACTTTGGCCCACAGAATATGGCGGAATGGACTCTGTCTGACATCCAGAGCTAAGACAGAAGAAGTCGAACAGCTTCCTTTTGGTCTGAATATGCTGTTGTCGCACTGCCAGAAGCCTGGACCACATGGACAGGGCACGTGTAGGCAGTCTGCCCGGCAGCCTCCACTGAGCTCCCAGCCGAGAGCCAGCAGTTTGCCAGCCGTGGGCATGACGTCCAGTCCAGTCAAGCCCTCAAAGGAGCTCGGCCCCGGCCGACTTGAGAGACCCCCGGCTGTGCCCCTGTCAACCTACAGAATCATGACAGTTGATAATAAAGTGTTGTTTTGAGCCACTAAGTCTTGGGGTGAGTTTGTTGGTGGCGCTGGATAACCAGAATGTGCCCCTTTTGCCTTCCAGCCCCGTGTTAAGGTTCCAGGATGCCTTAAAACTAAGGCCCGATTACCTAGACTTGACTGACCACTTAATTTTATAGGTAAACACCTCTTTGAAGTAACAATAAAATAATTAATATTTATTGGCCTTGGGTATATTATTAAACTCTCTGTGCCTCAATTCCTTTACCTGTAAAATAGAAATAGTAAGATAGTGAAAGTACCTAGTTCCTAAGGTTGCAGTGAGGCCGAAATGAGCTAATTCATCTAAGGTGCTTAGAACGGTGCCTGGCCTTTAGAATACTATATATATATTAAGTGACAGCACCCTCTTTCTCTCTGCCCCCCCCACCGACCCCTCTCTTAATGGAGCCAGACATTTTATAGGTTTCTTAAAATTTTTCAATCTTCGTCCTCATACTTAACCCGAAGGCAAAGGTTATTAACCCATGTCGCCGGGGAGGTGCAGGGACTGACAGAGAGCCTCGTGGCTGGTGAACGATGGAGCCAGGATGTGGACCCAGTCCGTCGTGGTTAAAGCCCCATGCTCTTTCCCTGTCCCACCCCTGCCTCGACACCACCTCCCCTCCGCGACGCATGTAAAAATCCTTCTGACCCATGGGAGCGATGGCATCTGCTTGGTGGACTCCTCTCCCCTGGAGCCCGGCTCACAGACAAATTACAGCAGAGCAATGGCCTCATTTGCAAATTCCAGCTCGCTCAGCCCCGGTGGCCCAAGGTCCCCTGTGTTAGCACCTTTGTCTGACACCAGTCCGTGGCGGGGAGGTGCGCTGCCTGCCGGTGTGAGAAACACTCATTAAGGGCTCCGATTCGGATGTCAGGAAGCAGCTCACAACCGGCAAGGAGGTTCAGCTCTCCTGGGAAGGCTTCAGAGGAATCCACGCGGAGCCGAGTTTCTGCGCCCGGCACCCCCCAGTACCCAGCATTCAATACTTGTTAAATGAACATAACTGACTGACTTGCCAAGGTGGAATTCTGGACACCCTCCCCAGGTGAGTAGAGGAGGGATGCTGTGATTAGGGCAAGTTTTCTCATCTCAGGAGGAGAGAAGGCAACACTGTGAGTTCTTCGTTTGAAGCTGCTAGTGGCAGCAGGACATTTCTAGCCTGACAGCTTGCACGGGAAGAGATGTGGACATCTGCACTCAGAACAGGGAGGTGATTTGCTGAAGGTCTCACAGCTCACTAATGGGAAGGTAGGATCTCAATCTAGCCCCCTGATTCTGTCTGGTGTTCTTCCCATTCCTCTGAGGAGAGAAACGGACTTTGAAGAGGTAATTAAGTTAAAATTAGGTCATTGAGGTGAGCCTCAACCCAATACGACTGGTGTCCTTATAAGAAGAAGAGATTGGGACACAGAGAAGCACAGAGGGAAAGCCATGTGAGGACACAGGGAGGAGGTGGCCATGTATAACCAAAGAGAAGAAATCAACTCTGCTGACACATCAATCTCAGACTTCCAGGCTCCAGAACTATGAGAAAATAAATTTCTGGTGTCTAAACCACTCAGTCTGTGGTACTTTGCTATGGCAGCCCTGCCAAGCTAATTTATATATATATATATATATATGGAGCTTTTCGTGATTGCTAACAGAACCCCTCCTCTGAAAGACATCCTTCACAGCACTGTTTACTGTGCTCATTTCTGAACCCCCCACTGTGCCTGAGGCAGGTCACATGACAGAAGCCTAGATGGAATCTCCTTTAGGCACTCGCTCATGGTGGCGGTTTGCGCACGGGCTGCAGATGACAAGGAAGCCATTTTGTGACTGGACCCCTTTCCTAGTTCCTGCTCTTGGGGCACTGCAACAAGTGAGCAACGGGCAGAGCAAATCCTATTTGGTTCATAAACTAGGTGCGAAGCAATGGGTTCGGAGTTGGAAGGAATGGGAAAAACAGAGATAAGCACAGATAAGTCTATAAGGAGGAGATTTCATAGTGAAGAAATAGAGAAGATGGGCAGGCGCTTTAAAGTAATGTAGATGGATTTGAAATAAGGAGCTTTCTGGATTGGCTGGTGCAATCAAGAAAGACTTCATGGAGGAGGCAACATTTGATCAGAGTCTGAAAAAATAAGAGGAAGACGAGTGGGTGCACGGAGGTGGTTGGAATGAGGGAGATGTTTTAGGAGAGTGTAGTGGTCTTTCATCTTTGAGTACCTGTGGAGCTGGATGATGAAGAACACAGTATTTAGAATCATAGAGCCAGGGGAGCTTGTCTCTTCCTCTTATGGCAGCGCTTCCAAACCTCAGCACCGTTGACTTTTTGGAGAAGGGTAATTCCTTTGTGTGGGGACTGCCCTGAGCAGTAGCACGCCCACACCATTATGATATTCAGAAATGTCTTCAGACATTTCCAACTGTTCTCTGGGGACACAATCATCTCCAGCTGAGACCTGCTGATGTACACTGTAGTTCTGTACCAATTACTTGACCTCTCTGTGCTTGTTCTTTGATCTGCACAATGGGCCTAACAATCATATATATAAAAACACGTGGCTGACAGTGAACTTGTTAAGGAAATGTGACTTAGCCTTACTCTTCTATTTATTTTTGTAAAAGATTTATTTATTTGAGAGAGAGAGAAAGAGAGCAAGCACGGGAAGGGGCAGAGGGAGAGACTCCTGCGGAGGGCAGAGCCCAACCCAGGGCTTGATCTCAGGAGCCAGGAGATCAGGACCTGAGCCGAAACCAAGAGACAGACGCTTAACCTACTGAGCCACCCGGGCCCCCCTCAGCCTTACTCTTTTATGGAGTGGACCTCTTTTCTCTGAATAAAGCTGATCCCCTAACCCCCACACATGGAATGAATAAAGACAGCACTGCGCTGGTTGAAGCTGGGTGCGCAGCCCCCAAGCCTGCCTTCTGCTGGCTAGTGACCCCCTTGTGGGCCTGCTAGAGGAAACACCCAGAGGCAGCTCATACATGCCCTGGGAGAGTGGAGTCCGAAAGGCCTGGATTTGAATCCCGGCTCCTTCCTGACGGGTTCCAGAGAGAGTAAATAAACCCGGAAGACCAGGGAGCTTTGGTCTTGCAGCCCAGAGGGAGGCAGGTGAGGCATCCAGGCATTTAAGGAGGCTCTCACTCTCAGGTGAGAACCTTGCACTCCCAGGACCCAACCACGGAGGGCCTCCTTAAATTGTTCATGGTCTGTGCCTTGTTTGTTCTACTGACTCCAGGCCCCGATCAAAGGCCCTCCATTCCTAGCTGACTGATGAGTTAACCCGGTGTCTTCACCACGGAGGATGGGGATGCTAAAATCTGCCTTGTCGAGTAATTTTAAAATTAAATAGATAATACATTGTAAGCAACGAGAAGAATGTCACATGGCAGTGAGGGCTAGGGTCGGTTCCCTTCCACAGTCTGATGGATCAGACAGAACGCAGAGGCCGGGAGTTCAGGGCATATTCAGGAAACAGCGAGAAATCCAGGGATAGCCAGTACCATAGCAGAGAAGCCAGAGACGATCCAGAAAACGGTCGGTCTGGACCACACAGGGCCCGGCGGGCCACCGGCAAGTACACCCTCCGCCCGGCATCCCCCGGGGCAACGAGAGGACGAAGCTAGCACCGGGCCTGAGCCTGCAGAGGCGGCAGGTGGGGGCCGCACTTACCTCTCCCGGGGCAGCTGGTGGTTGGGATTGTGGCGGCAGCGAACGCTGAGACCGAAGAGCTTGCGGGCCGTGCGCTGGATCTTCTGCCTCTGGGCCTCGGTGGTGCTCTGCAGGAGTTTGTAACGGTTCTGCAGGTCCCAGTCGTTGCCCCAGTGCTGATGGATGCTCCCGATGGTCAGGAAGTGGTTGCTGGGGAGACGCTTCATAAAGGATTTAAACTCATCTAGCAAGAGACAAAGGCCAAGAGAGAAGGGCTGAGCGTGGGGCAGCCCCCATCTGAGGTTGCCTCTCATGCTCAGCCCCACCTACCAACACAGCGGGTTTGCAAATAAAACTTCCTCCTTGGAGGCCCACGAACACTGCTGCTCCAGGCCACTCTGCTCTGACCACTCCACTTTCAGGGAGGGTCCTTTTCCTTTGCTCTCACGGGAGTGAATCTGCTGCCTGCATCCCCACAGAAAACAGGGCTTCCCAAACTCCAGTCATCTGAATGCCAGCTTGAGAATGATAGTCACATCTCATTTGTACTTCTTTTTACTTAATATTTTCTTTGAATCAATTAAACCACTTTTTTTTTTTTATCCAATTCTGCATTAGGAAATCTCCATCACATGCTTTCAATAGAATGGGAGCTATAAAAATAAAGCTGGACTCATTGTACACAATAAAACAATAAAACAAAATAAAGTTAAAAAAATAAAGCTGGAAACACAAATACGATGAAAACCGTATTAACAGACCCTGGACCGATATCATTGCCAGCTAAATGCTCAAGGCCCTGCGCCTGCTCTCACTGAGACATACAGGAAGGTCGTGAGTGACAGGTGCTAAAGGTGGATTAGCACCAACTCGTGTCATCCGCAGGGTTGAGGGAGAACTGCGGTGGGTCAGGCTCCCCACTGTGTGATCCAGTCATGCCGGAGGTTGTCAGTGTGCCCTTTCATGTCACGTCCCATTTTGGGGACACCCCAGCTGACGAGATGGGGGCAAATCCTGGGTCTCTGGGGGGAAGTCTTCTGCCTCAGTGTGTGGTTCTGTGTTTCAGAGTTTCAGTATTTGCTACAACTTGACACGGCCTCAGAGGTTCTCTAGGCCAGCTTTCTGGTTCCGCACAGAGGGAAACTGAGGCCCAGAGTGGGGAAATGATTTTATGAAGGTAGAACAGCCTGCAAGTGACAAGAGGCAGGATGCAAATCAGAGCCATCATTTTTTTTTAATATAATATTCACCCCTGCCCCATCCCCACCCCCCACTATTGGGAAAAGAATTAAGAAGTTGATCATATTGCAGGGAAAAAAAAGCTAAATGCTTAGGGATATATTTATATTTATATATACATATATGTATTTGCAACTTAGTACTTTCACTTCGTGTTATAAAACCTACAAGGAAATTTCAGGTCCATTAGGCTTTCATTTATTTTTAAAAATGCCTACATAGCTTTCAACAAGCACCATCCTCAGTCTGAAACACCTAACCCATATAAGTGATTTTACAGCAAACCTATGAGGTGGGTACTTTTAGTGCCTCCTTTTATAGAAACTAGGACACAGAGAAGTCAGTTGACTTCCCAAGGTCACACAGCCAGTAAATGGCAGAATTAGAACTCTAGCCAGGTTCTGAATCTTATGCTCTTACTCAGCATTATATGCTTACTCTCAACACATAAGGAGAACCAGTATATTGGGAGAAACATAAATAAATACAAGGTGCTGAAAACAGGACTCTCGGACTCCCACGAAACTTCCGGCACATCATTGACAGCAGGACATGCAGGAGACCGAACCGCATCTCGGCCCCTGAGCAGCTGTAGGACCATCATGCTTTCAATACCTCAGTTTCCCCATCTGTCAAACAGCTATCCTGGCACCCCATGCAAATCTTGAGAGAGTGACATTGGACTGCCTCTGCCAAAATAGTTGTCGACGAACAGAAAGTGTTCAGGGGATGCATGGCGACGTAGGATTGGAAGGGTATCAGACGACTGTGCTGACTGATTTATTTGGGGAGCTGGCTGGAGGCAGGGGGCTGGCCCTAATGACTCTATGCTCTTTGGCTGCCCACCCCTGCCCCCGTGGAAGAAATGCCACCCTGCTGCGGAAGGCTCTGTTGACCTCGAAGGACAGAACAGTCGTTTCAATGAACCTGAATCTGGGTCAGATAGGGATGTATAATTTAAAAGTTAAAATGATTTAATTTTCTTGACTAGAAGTAGAACGGTTCCCTCCCAATAAGGGAGGTGTAGACAGACCCCCATTTGGGTGTGTAAACTAGGCTGGTTCTATTTGACCACCAGTGCTCTGACCATGAAGGAATCATTGGCTCTTCCCTTTTGGCTGGTCATTAATCCCCCCAAAGTCCCTGGTTGGCTGGGGCATTTAGGCCATTGCCTGAAATGAAAAGGAGGAAAACACACACGCACAAGCCACCGATACAAGTGGAGATGGGTGGATTTGTCTTAATGGGTAAAACCATTCCAAATGGATAAGTACAGGATATCTGGAGCGAGTGTGTGCTATCATGGGGAGAAAGTGTGCCACGGAAATCGTTTCTGCAGCCTCTCAGCTGTGTCTCCTGACCCACTCACTGGAAGTGGCTTCTCTTCCTTGGGAATAGGATTAGATGCTAAGGATCCTTACTGCTTGTGCACACAGCCGATGTTCCCCTCTGCTTTTTAGCAATCGGTGGAATCTCTCTGCAAAAGCATTTTATCAAATGCTTCTCTTGTTTGAGGCCAAATAATGGTCGTAACACATTTCCACCATGAGCCTCTCTTCTCTGAATCCCTGGGATTTTAAGTGGACTGATGGGTGCAGGTTCATAGGGCGGTCCCAGCTCCATGCAAGCTGCAGGAGAGCGGAATTGCTCGTGCATTGCGGGCTCCGCAAGCTGGCTGGGGGCTCAGAGTTCATGGAAACCAGTGGTTTTCCCACACAGCTCAGTAGAGCTCAGCTTTCACCTGGGGTGCACAGCGGCTCCAAGGTATGATTTTGTTCGATCAAAGGCTTTCTCGGCTAAAAATTTAAATAAATTCAAATATGAAAACCACAAACATGTCCTCTCATTTATCAGATGAGGGAACTGAGGCCCAGGGGGTAAAGAAGAATTAAAGTTACAGAAGCTGCTACAGGCACTGGATTTGGAATCAGGGATTCCATTACCGACCTTGTCATTTGCTAACGATGTGACCCTGGGGAAGACACTGGGTCTCGGCACCCTCCGTCCTCTGGGATGCAGGAACATCACTACTCGCTGTAATGCAGTTGTTGTGATAAATTTAAGGAATATTAAGTTGTTTTTTTTTTTAAAAAAAAAAAAAACAGTAATGCTCTCTGCATATATCCATTGATTTAGCAGATATCTGAGCTGGTATTAAATGCCAAGTATTTACTTGGCATCTCTTCTTGGAAGTCTCAAGGCTTCCCAAGGTGTTCATGTCCAACGCTGAGCACAGTCTTTTTTTCTGAACCTCCCAAGGTGTCCTAGCTCAGTGAATGGTACCAGCGTTCATCAAACTCTCTAACAAACATACCTAAAAAAAGCTCTTGAATCTCAACACCCATCTCTTCGTTTAGCCAATGTAACATCAAGCCTAACTATCTCGGCATCTCTGCATGTTCCCCATTTTCCCCACCTATACAATCGTGTTAACAATGTCACTGTCCTCTCCCCCCTAGGCACCTTAGGATGGCCTCCCACTGGCTGACATACACTCCCCCACTGATATCTGCATCTCAGATGCTCTTCCCCAGCTCGCCTCTCCTGACCTGCCCGACCCGCCTGGCCACATTCAACCTCCCCCTCCACACACCTGATTAAAATGTCCTAATTATCTGCATGGTCATATGATTCATGTCTGACTTTCACACTCACTAGAAGCTCCACGGAGGCAGAGCTCCAACTTTGCCCCTCATCCACTTTATGGCCCTGGGAGACTGACTTTCTTCTCCTGAAATTCATGACCACGAATTTTCTTAACCACGAAAAGCAGGAAATAGCTAAGTACCTGAAAAGTCGCTTGAGCTTTGACAAGCTGTGAATTCTTTGGATATCTATGTCTGTAAGGATATCTACCTATATGTACATGTATTAAAATCTACACATATGTACGTACTTATTTAGACACACACACAGAGAGACTTAGGAATCAACACAGATACTTTTGACTCTCCATTCTCCAAAGGCTTCTCTGTGTTATGTAGCGTTACTCTCTCTCTGTCTTCTGGGTACCCTAGAGACAATACATCTTAGGACCACAAACTCGATTATGTGATCCACGGCTCCATTCGATGGAGACGGACTGAGTACCTCCTCCATGATGGACAGGGCTCTGGTCCCTCCCCAGTGAAAGAGTTAGGGTCACTGACTATTTCCTCAGAGTGGGTCCTAATTCCAGTTAGACAGTATCCTTTCCTTGACTTGGCTCAGGGCCATTGATGCAGTACGACTAGGTTCTCTACCTGAATTCTCCAGGTCCTTATAAGCTTCGGCCCAAGACTTGGCCATGTTGGCCAGCGTGTACTCCATGATCTGGATGTCGGTGATGGGGCAGTTGCATTGTGGGAACTCCTCCGCACACTGACATCTACATTGGCTGTTCTGACACACATATTCCCCCTCCCCATTGCACATGATGTAGCTCAAGGCCGACTGGACAAACTTCTCTTGCAGATACTGAGGGAAGATGATCTGGAGACCTGTTCGAGAACAGCAAGAAAGGGAAAAAAAGAAAGGTTAAAGGAGATGTTTCATTAGCACTTTTGAAAGGTGATGCGTAGGAATCCGAAGCCGCTAGCTTTCTCCCTGTGTACTGTAACCAAAATATTTCTGGGCCTGCCTGGATCCAGACAGGGCCCCCTTGGCGAGGCCTCCAGTTGCAATGCTCCTACTTAGACTTCTCCAGGTCATGACCTTGGCCACCCCTGAAGGGCACACGTTATTCCGTAGCATTGGGACTGAGGCCAGAGCCAGATCTGGCCTACACCTTTTCCATTTGGGGACAAAATCCTTATTGAAAGCACATGATTATTGTTTTTTTTTTTTTTTCTTATTTCCTTCATTTCTTTTGTGTTCCTTTCTTCAAATATTTATGACCTCTATTTAGGAAGCACAGGTCCTGCGCTAGGCACTAGATCTACAGAGATAAAAAAAAAAAAAGACATGATCCTTGCCCTTGGGGAATTTACAGTATAATCAGCAGGGATAGACACGGGCACACATCATCATAACTTTATAGACCTGCAGCAGAGAAGGCCATATGAGGTGACAGGACAGCAGAAGGCTGCAAATAACAGTGCTTGGATAGCAGGGAAGCCTTTAGAGGGGAGACGGCATTTGGGCTGGTTGAAAGGTAAATAAGAGATCCTCATGCAAAAAGAAGAACAGGAAGCACATTCTAAAGAGAAGAAGAGCAAGGATAAAGATGTGTATGTCTGGGAGTTGCTGGTGAATGAAATGAATTTGCGTGCGTGGGGGTGCACTGCTCTAACGGGAACAGGTTTCAGAGGGAAGCAGGTGCCAAAGGGCACATTTATCGTATGCTAAGGAATTTGGACTTCATCCTGTGGATAATGGGGACACTTTGGTAAGTTTCAAGGATAAGAGTAATATAAAGACAGTGGTATAATTTCATAAGACCAGTGCATCATAAAAATAATATCAGTACAGGATGACATCAGAGAGAATTATTATTTTTTCTTCTTTGCTCTACACACAAAGAGGCCAAGGCTCATGGAGGGGAAGTGACAAGCCCAAGGCTACAGGACGAACGCTCCGGACCACACCTCATAATCTTTTCTCTATTCTTGCCTAATCAAAGTCTTAATCCTGACAGTCGAGGATGGAGAAGGATTTCTCTGGGCACGTGCACTACTCACATACCCCTGAGATGTGACCATAACGGACTACATGGCCTAGGGTGTCCAACTAGAAGGACAACTCTGGGCTAAATTAATTCACGAAAGCACTTTCACCTAAGACATTTCTCTCTACCTCATCTGGGGCTGCTGACAGTTGTAGCCACCAATGCGTATGCGGGTAAATGTTTAAAGACCCACTGTGTGAGAAATAACTGTGTTCTCTGGATTACATTTCTTTCTCATTCATGCTTCAGGGACACCTCCTCATCCTACTCATCAGGGGTTTGCTGAATAAGCTCGGCTTTTCTCTCCTTCTACTTCACAGTTTTGTTTCTACATTTTGTCCCCCTCTCTCACTTTCAAGTTATTTAAAAAAAATAAGTGCCATCATTTCATCCTGTCTTCATCCGGCAGCTGAAAAAGACTGTGTTCAGAAGGGCACTGTGGGAAAGAAGATGGTGCCTCCAGCCCGACTTACAGCAGGGACCCAGGAGGTAGTTAAAAGCTGGGCATTGCTGGTCAGGCCCCTCTCCTTACTCCCTACACATCTCGGGCAAGTCCCTCAAACTGTCTAAGGCTCTACTTCTTCTTTTGTAAAATGGAGATGCTTTGAGTACTTACATCAGAAGGTTGTTGAGAGGGCTAAGTGAAGAAATCCCTGAAAATTGTCCAGAACAGTTCCTGCCACATGGCAAGCAAACAGTAAATGTTACCCATTCCTATTTTTCAAGAAAAGATTTATTTATTTATTTGAGAGAGAAAAAGAGAGCAGGGGGAGGGAGAGAGAGAATCCTCAAGCAGAATCTCTGCTCAGCGCAGAGCCCAATGCAGGGCTCGATCCCACAACCTTGAGATCATGACCTGAGCTGAAATCAAGAGTCAGACACTTAACCGACTGAGCACCCAGGTGCCCCAATTCATTCCTATTTTTGATGATGATGATGATGATGATGATGAAATCACTCCTGGGACTGACGTTTTTTAACGTGTCAACAGGACCTTCAGGATAAGTGAACAATAGCTGTGGGTATTTAATCAGAAGAAGAAAATAGCAGGCAGTCTTGAGCTATTTGCAGAGACTTCATAAGACGTAGAGTTTAGAATTCTGTGCCTGTTGAAGTGGCATGGTGGTGGGGAGTATGCAATTCAGGAAGGCGGATCTGCATTAGTCCACATGTTCTAAAGGACAGAAGGAGCTGTAGGGCTTGGGCGCTGCGGGCTGCCAGACTGGGGGTCAGCTCCACACCAGCGGGCAAGGGGTCCGCAAGAAGCGACGGCTGGGGAGGGCTCACCGGATAAGAGGGTGATGACACAGACGCCAAAAGATGGGGCCAAACACATCAAGCAATAGAGTCCCTTGTCAGCTAAGTCTCCAATTCTTTCAGACTATGCATTATTGAGTCATTTTATCTGTATCACGGTTTTTGCTTCCAAAGCAAAATTTATTTTTAGCTGATCCCAATCCCCTATAGGCATCTGAGTCTATGGATTGGGGTTAAGTTTCTGTTGGAACTCTATGGACTATACTCTCAGTCCTATTTTTCTAGCTTGCTCATCATTTTCTTTCTCCCTTTTGTAGGGGATAAAATATTCTATTCTTGGTCCCAGCCCAAAAGGAATTTGGGGAGAGCATTTTTAGAAAATTGCGTCAGATCATTTCTC